>NC_084974.1:31739296-31774296 GCF_963691925.1 Scomber scombrus | reverse complement strand
ATATGACAGTATATAACAGTATATAACAGTATATAACAGTACTGCAGTATTTTAGTGTCTGAAATACTTCAGATCAACACACTGAATCAGCACCAAGCCTGTCAACCCTTCTGCTTTTCTTTGTATCTCTCTGTACAACATACAGCAGTAACAGCTCATCTATATCTATTCTCATGAGCTGCAGACACATCTGGAACCAGCAGCTGAGAGACAGGACGTTATAGTTCATAAGTGTGGACGCTCACATCGTTATCTTTATAGTTATTATTATAGTTATTGTTCTTAGTGTGGACGACCCTTTAACTTTAATCAACCAAATTAATTCAAGCAGAAATTAGAAACTGATCATATTATATAGATTCTCATGTCTCATGTGTGATGGAGCACAATCAATCACTCAGGAATATAAATCCTGCTTTATCTCCCTTCATGCTTCATATTCTTCATTTCTACATTCGTCTATTTTAAAACAAGAGTGAGTCACACGAACCTGAACATGAAGCAAGATCGTTACCTCCAGACTATAAAACATGACGTGATGCAGGACTAACAACCTGACTTTCATTAGCAGAGTTAGTGACAACATCTGGAATAAACTTAACTTAACGATAAATTACGACAAGAAGTGTGAATATTAAAAATGAACGTAACTTTAACTTTAACATTAATGGATGAATTCTGTTCAGCAGCATGTTTGAGTCTGTTTTCATGTTTATTTGTAGATATAATTAGATGCATTTATTGTCTTTATGGTAGTGGAGTTCACACTCAGGATGTTGGAATGAGCTGCAGTGTGTGTGTGTGTGTGTGTGTGTGTGTGTGTGTGTGTGTGTGTGTGTGTGTGTGTGTGTGTGTGTGTGTGTGTGTGTGTGTGTGTAAACCTGCAGTGGCGTGAAAGTGAAAGCTGATATTCCGCTGGCTCACAGGTTCAGCCTCGGTACTCGGTGAACTCTTTAATCTCATTAATGCTGCCTGAGGGGGAGACAGAGTGTGTGTGAGGTGAGTGTGTGTGTGTGTGTGTGTGTATGTGTGTGGACAGATTAGCCTACAATGTAAAGTGGCTTAGACTCCTGGATCTACATGAACAGGGCAGGCATTAGGGTTATAGAGCCAGGTGGAGGATTTGAGGCGATCAGCATGCGAGTAACACCTGAAGTGACTCTGCAACAACAAACAGTGTATATACACACACACACACACACACACACACACACACACACACACACACACACACACACACACACACACACACACACACACACACACACACACACACCGGTTAGCAACATGCTAATGCAGAGGTGTAAACAAACAGCTGAGGATTCAACACCAGCTGATGTTAGAGGAGCCATAACTGTCAATTACCACCTTAAAACTGCTCTCATCAATACTTATATGAATTTAATTGTAATGACGTTTTACTACCAACTTTTATCAGCTGTGTTAAATTAGCTCCATGAGTTGTTTTAAACTCACCTCAGGATGTTGTAATGTTTCCACCTCACTCTTTAAATGAGAATATATAAAGTCTAAAATGTGTTAAACAGTACCAGTTAAAACTCTCATTTAAATGAATGTAGATGTGTTATAATATCTAATATCAATACTTTTAGATGTTTGTTAGATACTGATGAATTATTAAAGACAATAAATAGTCTCTTAGATTAAAGTAGAATAATAATTACCAACAGAAACCTATAATCACTATTTTATCTGTCTTGCCTCTGTGTGTGTCTCACTTCTTCCTGACCTGACTCTTTATCAGCTGAAGTCGGGATTCAAACCAACAACCAGCAATGTCTCTCTTCTCTTCTCCTCTGTCTCTCCTCCTCCTCTCCTCTCCCTCTCCTCCTCCTCTCCTCCTGTATCTCCTCCTGTCTCTCCTCTCCTTCGTCTCTCCCCTCCTCCTCTTCTATCTCTCCGCTCCTCCTCTTCTGTCTCTCCTCTCTCTCTCTCCTCTGTCTCTCCTCTCCTCTGCCTATCCTATCCTCTCTTCTTCTCCTCCTCCTCTCTCCTCTCTGTCTCTCTTCTCCTCTGTCTCTCCTCTTTCTCTCCTCTCCTCTGTCTCTCCTCTCTTCCGCCTCTCCTCTCCTGTCTCTATCTCTCCTCCTCCTCTCTTCGGTCTCTCTTCTCCTACTGTCTCTCCTCTCCTTCATCTCTCTTCTCCTCTGTCTCTCCTCTTTCTCTCCTCTCCTCTGTCTCTATCTCTCCTCCTCCTCTCCTCTGTCTCTCCTCTCCTTCATCTCTCTCCTCTCCTCCTCCTCTGTCTCTCCTCTCCTCTGTCTCTCCTCTCTTCCTCCTCTATCTCTCCTCTCCTCTCCTCTGTCTCTCCTCTCCTCTGTCTCTCCTCTCCTACATCTCTCTTCTTCTCCTCCTCTCCTCTGTCTCTCCTCTCCTGTCTCTCCTCTCCTCCTCCTCTGTCTCTCCTCTTCTCCTCCTACAGAACCAGACAGTCACAAACAACACAACACAGATGGATCTCAATAAAAGTGTGCAAATATATTTTCATCTCTTGTCATACAAACAACAACGATGATGATGATGATGATGATGATGATGATTCAGAAAAATGTGAATCATTAATCACATTTTTTTTTTTAAAACAACCAAAAAAACAAAAACGCACCAGAGACTGAAATTGAAACAATGTACAGAATAATAAGCGGTGGGCCGTCTCTGGCACATACAGTGCATGTTATACATCAAACTTCAGGTGCTGAGGAAGGAAATCACATCGCATTCAGCATTGTTAACTACATTATTAGAAAGTTTAAAATAATAATAATAATAATAATAAAAAAAACACAATAAACACACTCTCTTACAGTTTCAACAATAAGGATTACTGTGGGAAACAATGTGAATTATTATAATTATTATTATATATACACAATATGACTGAATACAGCTTCCAGTAACATTCAGAGAGAGGAAGCTGCACTGAAGTTTGTATTTATGTGCTGAAGAAAAAAAAGAAAAAGAAAAGCTTTTATGAATCTAACAACAAATGTAAAAAATACAGACATGTCAGTAATTCATCAACATTCAGTTTGTATAATAAAAACGGAGAAACTTATATTTTAACATGTTTTTCTTTCATTTTTTCTTGACTTAAGTGAAGATAAAATCATAGTGTTTAATTATTGAACTGTTCACATACACAGTGTTGATTATAAAACCTTTATCCAATCTAATGTGAGTCTGTCAGGATGAAGAAATACAGATTAAAAAAGACAAAAAGAAGCTTGAGTTGCCGACTGTAACGGGTCGAAAATATGTTTAAAAAAAAAAAATCTTATGACACCGTTTCCATTATTTCTCACGTTTTTTTTAAGGCTAGAAAGTCAATCACAGTAAATCCTAATTAATGATTCATCATTAAAACAGGGCCGTAGTTTCACTGTCGTCATTCACTAATTTACACGCATTTTAAATTGTGTAATTATACATTGAGGCAAAACTGATCAAATTAACTTCAAATAAATTCAATTACTATTTATTCAGCAGAATTAGCATCCAGGCCGTCACCACCGTCATTTTGGGAGATAAAATTGTCAAAATATAAAATTAAACAATTAAAATAATCAACTGGAGGGATTTTAGTCTCATCGCCTCAGTATTTACGCCTCTATGAGCTCAATTTATTTTTATGACTTTGAACGCTACTTTGACTTTTTGCGCTACTTTATGATTTTGTACGAAATTTGTGACTTTGTACGTTATCTTGACTATTTACGTTAATTAATGACTTTGTACGTAACTTAGATTTTGTACGTTACTTTATGATTTTGTACGTTATCTTGACTATTTACGTTACTTAATGACTTTGTACGTAACTTAGATTTTGTACGTTACTTTATGATTTTGTACGTTATCTTGACTATTTACGTTACTTAATGACTTTGTACGTAACTTAGATTTTGTACGTTACTTTATGATTTTGTACGTTATCTTGACTATTTACGTTAATTAATGACTTTGTACGTAACTTAGATTTTGTACGTTACTTTATGACTTTGTACGTTATCTTGACTATTTACGTTAATTAATGACTTTGTACGTAACTTAGATTTTGTACGTTACTTTATGACTTTGTACGTTACTTTTTTACTTTTTACGTTACTTTATGATTTTGGTACGTTAGCTCGTTTTATTTCTTAACGTAACGAAACTCCTTCAGTTTTTTAGCATACATAGTAAGTCAGAATATAAGTCAGATATCATCGCTGTATTAAATCTCAAGCTAATATCAAAACGTGGAATATGGTTGTAATTTAAGCTTTAGTTTAATTACTGTAATTGTTTTTACTTCACATATAATTCATTATTTAAGTCTGACAGTATTTTTGTTTTTACCTCATGCGGCACATCCTTCAAATCTTTGTTACATTAAACAGATTGCTGGTGTGTGAATAGTAACCTGGTGCTTTTTTTTTTGGTTATATTTAATGTTGTAAATATTACAATGAGCTCTTTCAGTGAGCGTCAGAGGAGGCGACGCAGAAATCTACAGTATAAGACGATGCTAACGTCTTTTCTCTGCCGTCACCCAGTTCAACCTGGTTAGTTTCCTTTAAAAATAAAAAAAAAAACAATAAAAAAAAAAACACACTCGACTTTCTTCTTCTACTGCACAACTTCACACATCTCTCTCTCTCCCGCTTCTGAAAATGACGTAACCAGACTTCTTTAATACACTATAAATGTGCAGGTAATGCCGCGGCTGGAAGAACGAACACATGAACTTTGGGCACAGCTTGGTACCCAGTGCAGTTGGCCTGGTTTCAACAACTGGACTGGTTCGGACTGGTTTCGTGACTGCTACATGATTTTATTCATCATTGTGTGTTTTGTATGTTGTTTTAACTCAATCTGCACATTTTAATCGCTCTTTACGTACGACTTCTACGCTCACAGTGTACGATCGACCGGTAGCTGCTTACACTGTTTTTATACTGGAAGAAGTCAAAGAACAGCTGCTATAGTGAACTCTACGTAGACCGGATCCAGAATCAACTGAACAGTAAATCTAAAGTGGATTTAGTGTAAAAGTTCGTCTTTATGGATTCAGGGCTTTTGGACGAGCTGTCGAACCCTGCGTGGTGAAGTTTATTCTAAAGTCGTTTGTTCCTGTCGAGTCGAGTCGCTTAAAGTCAAACTGAAATTAAAATACATTTTTGCTAAGAATTAAGTAAATATATCTTTAGTGTCTGACCTATACTTATTATGTATTTATTTGGTCATAATTGTAATTAACAAAAAGAGGAAATGTAAGCTTTATTTATTTTTCTGCAGTGATAGCGCCCCCTGCTGCCTAGCCTGCTTCCAGGAAGGGAACATTTTTGGTTTAGACTGAAGTCGTTTGTCGTTCTTTAGTCACATCTGTCCCATAACTCTGTACGTTACTCTGTACGTTACTCTGTACGTTATTCTGTACGCTACTCTGTAAGTTACTTCGTGACTCTGTACATTCGTTGTAACTTTTTGTATGTTAGTTTGTTACTTACCGTTTTCTCTAATCTGTACGTTACTTTATGTCGCTGTATGTTACTTTATGGTTTTGTACTTTACTTTGTGGTTTTGTACGTTATTTTATGATTTAGTACGTTACTTTATGACGTACATTAGGATTTTGTACGTTACTTCGTACGTTACTTTATGGTTTTGTACGTTATTTTATGTTCTTGTACGTTACTTTATGACTATTTTAACATTACTTTGTGCGTTACATTGTGCGTTACATTGTACGTTACTTTGTACGTTACTTTGTACGTTACTTTGTGTCTTTGTACGTTACTTTGTACGTTATTTTGTGGCTCTGTACATTCATTCATTCATGTCATGTGTTGCAGTGACAGAACAACTCGTTGAAATAACGTCAAGACAAAGTAACGCTGAGTGGGATTCAGTGCTAACGTTAGCAAGCTGGGCTAACAAGCTTTCACTTCCTGTATGAAATGTAACGTTGTACAGGGACAGATGATTAAATCACTAATAAAACATAACTGTTGCTACGTGGGCTTGTGAAAACATTATTATTGATGCCTCAGTCAGTAATACACCACAGACATTAATGGGGCATCTCATAGCAATGCCAGTAAATGTTAGTCAGCTGTTACCATGGGAACAGCCCACAGAGGCTTAAAGCTTAGACACTGTTTCCATAACAATGTCTAATAAATGTTGTATCCTCTTGAAATATATGCAGAATTATTAATATCATTGTTTCTTTGCACAAAACAAATATATATGTAGGATTTAAATTTCAGTTTGACTTCAATCAGGCGTGAACTGGTGTAACCTTTGTGTTGTTTAACCAGTTTAACCAGTTTCACACCATCTACTGAGTATTTTAGGCCAGTACATCTTAGCCTGGTCAAGTCGAGTTTGTCTAATCTAGTCCTGTAGTAAAACCCAAGCTAGTTTAGTCCCGTCCAGTCTCCGGTCCGGTCTGGTTCTACGCAGCCACACAGTGATTGGGTCTGCGGGACATGATGTATCCTCTCCTGCAGACGCAGCGGAAAGATCCTTCAGTGTTCACACAGCGAGCATTCACACACGGGAACTCCACGCTGGCGCTGTCCTCACACTCGTTTACATCTGCAAACACAATTAATTCATTATGTAAAAACTGGGTTTATAATCCTCAACGCATTATTAAAAGGAGGAAATGATAATAATTTGTTTATAGTCTCAGCATAAACTGTCTGAATACTGAGATTATTGTAGTTATTTTGTTGATATCTGAAGTCATTTACATTTGATTTAATCAAAGTAAACACACTGTACTCTAACTGCATTGTTTTTATAAGCTTATCATGTTTTTAAATGTCAATGTAACAAAAAATATATAGTGTTAAAATAAAGTATGAAGCAGCATAAAATGGAAATACTCAAGTATAAGTACTTTGAAATTGTACCCAATAATAATAATGATAATTAACTTATTAAACTAGTTATAGAGCATCTTTCATACAAGGGATGTAACTCAAAGTGCTTTACAGAGAAAAATAAAAATACAATAAAACACAAACAAATAAATATTAGACATATAATAATAATAAGTTAAAATGACACTAATTAAAAGCCAGATTAAATAAATAACCTATAAGTGTGGTTCTTGACTAAATAGATAAAACAAATAAATACAAAAATAGAGCCCAAAGACTCTTTTCCAACATGTTTTCAATCTGCTTGTGAAATCTTGATATTAAAAAAACTAAACTTTATACAATATTTGAAACAAAATCCTAAAATTCGGAAAAAATGAAGCACGAAAAACAAAGAATAAATTTGAGCCATAACAAAGAAACTTCATATTTTAAGTGTTTAATATAAACTTTCATTTTAACTCTTTTATTTTAATAATAATCCCTCACATTATGACTAAAAGTCTGACAGGGCATGCAGAGGTGAGTGAGCGCGGTCCGTACCTATACATGTCATGGAGGTCATGTCCAGCTCGTAACCTTGGTAACAGTCACAGGTGTAACCCTCGGCGACGCGGATGCACCTGCCGTTCTCGCAGCCGTGCAGTATCCCACAATCGTCTGCGGTGCTCAGGCCGGCGTAGGACTCGTAGCGCCCTGAAAGACAAGAGACTCCAGACGTTAATCAAACTCTGACTTTGAGATTTAACTTCACAGAAAGTATTAATTAATCAGAAGCTAAAAAAACCCCCACAAGACATTAATATATAACACAGAGCCTGACCGATATATCACAGATATACCGATGTTTTAAGTTATATAGGGAGCATCTAATGTATATTTTATCCTTTTACTAATTCAAGTTAAATATAAATGTACATGTTTTTTTGGTATTTAGTTAAATTCCCAGTGAAGATAGATGATGTCATTTTATACAATAAAGCTTATAGACAAACTGTAAAATGTAGTGTTTAGTGTTTGATAACTACATTTAAGGAATCAATGCAAAAAAGTATGTTCATGTATATTTTCTATATATATATAAAATGATTGTGTGATATAATGATATCAGATTTTTTTATCATCCCCATAAATCCAGTATCTGTCGGGCCCTAATTTACAACTTTGGAAAACTATCAATCATTTTATCCTTTTATCTTTCACAGCTACTGAATAAACATTAAATATATAATAACTACAATAACATTTAAACACATGGATCTGTGGTGGATAATACAATCATCAGTTTTATATCATATTCTGATGTTTCAGGATGTTTATCTGTGAATGGGCCAGATGCAAGAATGTTAGGGCTGGGTGATATGGATAAAATCAAATATCACCATAGTTTTGACTGAATACCTCGATATCGATATCGCAACGATATTGTAGGGATGAATATCGGAAATATTTACACAATGTGATTTCTGATAAATCCTCATCAGTAATGTGGGTGTAATGACAAAGTGGGTAAAAGGCAAATAAAACAACAGCTAGAACAATCTGGTAAGTTCAGAAAATTAAAATTACCTTTAAAACCAGGAAGAGACTCTTATGCCACATAATGATATTACAATATGCCAAACTAGCCAGTCAGTTAAACATAGGGAGGCAGAATAATGGCAAAGGGGGGGAAAAGGCAAATAACAACAGCTAGAACACCAGGGAAAAACACCTATGCTATATCACGATATTACAATATCCAAATTCTAAGATTCTAAGATTCTCGTATGCATGGTTTAACCCTTGCATACTGCTCATATTCTGACTCATAATTAGTCTCTACACCAATTCACATTCATAAATGATCCATTAGTCATTAATACATATTTATAAATCCTTTTATTTGATTAATCGTATGGAAAAAAGGCATTCACAATGAATATTTTATGGTCCAGGACAAGATTTTGTAGAATATGATGAATACAACAATATGTTTGAATGCTGAAAATGCTTAAAAAAAGATGCATTTTATTACCATTTTCATATACTGTGGGTCACATTAGTAAAAGTCCTGCTAAAAGTAATGTGTATATGATGTTGTTAAAGCTCTGAAATGTAAAAACGGGTCAAATTTGACCATGAACAGTGTGTTAGGGTTAAGAAAGAATCTGTGCGTACGAGTGCTTCTTGCATCATTGAAACTATCTGAAACTCACTCTCAAAGACTCTCCTCGGCGCTCCCTCTCCTCCTCCTCCTCCTCCTCCTCCTCCTCCTCCTCCTCCTCCTCCTCTCGTCTCAGTGAAGGGAGGGAAAGGCGGACCGGGCCTCCACGGCTCCTCCTCTTCCTCCTCCTGGTCCTCGTAGGAGTCTCCAGCCAGCGGGGCCAGGCTCAGAGGAGGACCGTCGGGCCTGGACGGAGGAGGGGGCCGAGCACCGAAGCCTGTCTCTGCTCGGGGGTCCGGGGGCAGGCGGAAGGAGGGAGGTCTGGGTGGGGAGCCGTCGGGGGGGCTGTAGTCTCCTTCAGAGTAGTAACCAGTACTGTGAACAGGGACAAACACACAAACTATCATCTATTGATCATGCTATGATGGGACAACTTGTGCAACATTGTTTTCAAGCTGCTTTTAAATGATTGTGTACGTGTGTGTATTTGTGTATTTATTACTGTCTATTTTTTATATTCAGACACGGCACAGCAAATTTCGTTATACTTTTGTGCAATGACAATAAAGTCTGTTCTATTGATTGTTTCCTTGAAGCTTTTAGAGGCTGTTAAAGGTTGTTTAATGTTGGTTCAGGCTTGTTAGGAGAGAGTAAAGTGATCGAATCAGGTTTAAAGTCTTTATTTTTCTTCACGTTCAGATTCAAACCAACAAATAATTCATCTACTAACAAGTTATTGATATATATTATTCCTCCGTACTGTTAGAAACACATCTGTGAGTCACACCTCTGTACCGGGTCACATGTTCCTTCATCAACAAACACACACACACACACACACACACACACACACACACACCATCCTGCTGCTAGTAAAAACTAAATATATGGACTAACTTTATATATTTTAAATAACATTCTCAGCTTGTTAGTGTAACGTGTGTCGTGATGTTAACTAAGTTTTCAAACTGATTAAAATGACTATTAAATTAATTTAATGGAAAACATGAATATGAATGTGTGAATCTTTCATATCTGAACATCTGAAACAAGTCACAAATAATATTTTACTATTTTTTTACTACTATTGTTTTTATTGCTTTTAAACTGACTTATTATTATTTATTGTTCTTTATTCTTTTTTTAATTGACACTCTTTTATTTTTTACTGTCCACTTTGCTTTGCTTTAATAAAGGAATATCTCTAGAATAAAGGATGTGAATCTAAAAACTGAGGGATGATTTGGAGAATAAAACATAAATCTGGTTAATTTCGTCGTTAAGTGTCGTTAAATAAAGATGGAGACTGTGATGTTGGTGCTCACCCGTACTCCGACCTGCCGTAGGACCCGTCAGGCAGGCTGAAGGTGGCAGGCGTCCTCCCTCTGAAGCCAGACCTGCTGCCCCCTGCTGGAGAGTAATCGTCATAGTCCAGGCGGCTGAAGTCTCTGCCGGGAAGAACAGCTGGAGGGAAGGAGTCCGGACCGTAGGGAGGGAAGTACGGAAGAGCTGCAGAGGAGGAGGAGGAGGAGGAGGAGGAGGAGGAGAGGTAAATGATATGAAAAAGGTTACTGAGGCTGAAATAAAGAGGGAAAAAAGTACAGATACTACACCTCCTCCTCCTCCTCGTCCAGCTCCTGGTCTCAATCCTGTTTCTGATCCTGCTGCGTCTGGAAACCTCTCCGGATACAAAGGAGGGAACGAACTGCACAGGCTGGCGTAGTCCTCTGCAGACACACACACACACACACACACACACACACACACGCACACACACACGCACACACACAGAATATACATGAATAAGGAATACATACACTGTGATTTTTTAATCTAATGTCGACTTTCTGCTGCACTCTGAGGACAGATTCTGATAAATGCGCCTTTTATTTGAATAAAGGTACCAGAACAGCAATGTAAAAATACTCTATTACAATTAAAAGTTCTGCATTTTAAATCCTACATTAGTATTAAAAAGTATCTTCATGTAGTTAAAGCAGTAAATGTATTACAGTATTATGAGTGATGTAGTATGCAGTATTACAGTAAAAGTACTGCAGTATTATGAGTGATGTAGTATGCAGTATTACAGTAAAAGTACTGCAGTATTATGAGTGATGTAGTATGCAGTATTACAGTAAAAGTACTGCAGTATTATGAGTGATGTAGTATGCAGTATTACAGTTAAAGTACTGCAGTATTATGAGTGATGTAGTATGCAGTATTACAGTAAAAGAAGAAAACACTTTGATCACTGTTGATAAAAATCCTGTTTATTGATTATTGAAGCTTCAGATTGTTCACACATCCAATCAGTAAAGTGTGATCAATGATTTCATGTTCAGATTGACTTCATCCACACAGTCAGTTAGTTTAACCCAGAATGTCAGCTATGTACAAGAACATCATTAATGATTATTATCATGATCATTACAGTTTGATTGAACATTTCTTTATGAATTTACAAAGTGATGAGAACAAAATATCTGTGATGAAGGAAGTTCTGCTGTTTTCTCTGTTTAAGAAACAACAGACACAAATACATCAATACAGACATGAAACTAACATTTAGAACAAAGAGAAGTTAAAAACATGGTGATGAGCAGTGAGAGCCTCCATGGATAAAAACACACAGGAAAAAGTCACATTTAAAGAAACTGAACATATTAATGAAACATAAAGTAAACAAAGTGTTGAATATCACTATTAGCATGTCAGCTGATCTCTGAGCAGCTCAGAAACATGGAGACAAAAACATGAAGAATTACAACATCTGACACATGAAGTCTGAAATGACTTCTGTCTATTTCACTTTACACAACTCAGCTGTGGATATATAACCAACCCAAAGTCCAGCATAGAGAGGCTGAGTGAATGTGGTCTGGACTCTGTGGAGGAGAGTCATGGTTTCAGAGACGCTGTAGAAGGACAGAATACCTGCTCTGTGATCCAGGTACACTCCGACTCTGGAGGAACCAGGACCTGAGACGGTAGTTGAGATGTTGTTGAAGCAAAATACATAACCGTTAGGGTAACAAACTAAAGACCAAGATTTGTCATTACGTCCAAATATAGATTCATATCCTGCTCTGCTGATATTCTTGTATGCAACTGCTACATAAACTTCTCGTCTCCACTCCACCTCCCAGTAACAACGTCCAGTCAGACTCTCTCTACTCAGGACCTGAAGATAATTAGTGAATCTGTCTGTGTGACTAGAATAAGACTGTTGTTGTTTAGTATATTCTACTTTTCTGTTCCCATCAGATAATAACAGCCGTGTGTTTGCTGTGTTTGGATCCAGAGTGATTTCACGTGAATATTTTAAGAACTCAGCTCTGGTCTTGGGTTCTGGTTCTGATGGTAAAACGTCCACTTCAGTCACTGCCAGTGAGATGTTTGTCCATTTGTCCCTCAGGATGTCCTGTAGTTTATCTCTGAGCTCTGACACAGCTGCTGTCACATCCTCAAAGTATCTCAGAGGACGGATATTGATGCTGGATGAGTCTGTAGGTTCACTGAGTTGTGACACTGAGGGGTAGTTGTGTAGAAACTGGTTGTGATCCTCTGTGTGTGAGAGCTGCTTCAGTTCAGCGTCCTTCCTCTTCAGCTCAGTGATCTCCTGCTGCAGCTTCTCCTGAAGCTCTTTGACTCGACTCACTTCAGTTTCCTGCTGGGATCTGATCTGCTGCTTCACATCAGAGCTTCTTTTCTGGAGGAGACGGATCAGCTGAGTGAAGATCTTCTCACTGTCCTCCACTGCTTTATCAGCAGAGAGACTGACGGCCTCCACCTCCTGTTGGAGCAGCTTCACATCTTTCTCTCTGTCCTGGATTCTCTGCTGGATGTTTAGTCGACTCACCTCGAGCTCTCTCTGCCTCTCAGTCCTTTCTGCTGCAGCTGGGACTGTGTCGTGGCCTTTATGATCCTCCATAGTGCACAGATAACAGATACACTTCTTATCTGTACGGCAGAATATCTTCATCACCTCATCATGACGAGAGCAGATGTTCTCCTGGAGCTTCTTGGAGGGCTCCACCAGCTTGTGTTTCTTTAATGGAGGTGATTCATAGTGAGACTGGAGGTGATTCTCACAGTAAGAGGCCAGACACACCAGACAGGACTTGAAGGCTTTCAGCTTCCTCCCAGTGCAGACATCACAGGCCACATCTTCAGGTCCAGCATAGCAGTGATCAGCAGGAGCAGCTTGGAGTCCAGTCTTCTTCAGCTGCTCCACTAAAGCTGCTAACATGGTGTTTTTCTTCAGGACAGGCCTCGGTGTGAAGGCCTCTCTGCACTGAGGGCAGCTGTAGATCTTCCTCTGATCCTCTCCATCCCAGAATCCTTTAATACAGCTCATACAGTAGCTGTGTCCACAGGGAATAGTCACCGGATCCTTCAGTAGATCCAGACAGATCGAACAGCTGAGTGTTTCTCGGTCCAGCTGATCTTTCTGCGCCATTTCAGCTCTCAGAGGCAACGAGTGTTTGAGTTTCACTTTCTATTTGATCATGTGATTCAGTCATGAATGCAGCCTGACAGCTCTGTGCTGCGTCACATGTTGGTTACACCCATCTACAACCTGTAGACCTGAAGGGAGAGAACAAGGAACTCTGATCCCAGAGTGGAGCTTGTTGTGTTTAAAGAACAGGGACGGTTATCAGGACGAGGAGCCGCACTGTGGATTCAAACTGTGTTTCCTCATTTACAGTAAAGTCTCAGTTAAAAGCTGCTCAACATTTAACTTTACTGCTATGTACAAATACTCCATTACAAGTAAAAGTACTGCATGAAAAACCCTCCTACAGTAAAAGTACTGCAGTATTATGAGCGATGTAGTATGCAGTATTACAGTAAAAGTACTGCAGTATTATGAGTGATGTAGTATGCAGTATTACAGTAAAAGTACTGCAGTATTATGAGTGATGTAGTATGCAGTATTACAGTAAAGTACTGCAGTATTATAGTGATGTAGTATGCAGTATTACAGTAAAAGTACTGCAGTATTATAGTGATGTAGTATGCAGTATTACAGTAAAAGTACTGCAGTATTATGAGTGATGTAGTATGCAGTATTACAGTAAAAGTACTGCAGTATTATAGTGATGTAGTATGCAGTATTACAGTAAAAGTACTGCAGTATTATGAGCGATGTAGTATGCAGTATTACAGTAAAAGTACTGCAGTATTATAGTGATGTAGTATGCAGTATTACAGTAAAAGTACTGCAGTATTATGAGCGATGTAGTATGCAGTATTACAGTAAAAGTACTGCAGTATTATGAGCGATGTAGTATGCAGTATTACAGTAAAAGTACTGCAGTATTATGAGTGATGTAGTATGCAGTATTACAGTAAAAGTACTGCAGTATTATGAGTGATGTAGTATGCAGTATTACAGTAAAAGTACTGCAGTATTATGAGTGATGTAGTATGCAGTATTACAGTAAAAGTACTGCAGTATTATGAGTGATGTAGTATGCAGTATTACAGTAAAAGTACTGCAGTATTATAGTGATGTAGTATGCAGTATTACAGTAAAAGTAGTGTTTTGGTCCTCTGACTGATATATTATTATTATGACATCATTAGATTATTAATAGTGAAGCATCAGTGTTAGAGCAGCATGTTACTGTTGTAGCTGCTGGAGGTGGAGCTAGTTTACACTACTTTATATACAGTTAGCTAGTTTAGTCCAGTGGTTCCCAACCTAGGGGTGGGGCCCCTCCAAAGGGTCAGCAGATAAATGTGAGGGGTGGTGAGATGATTAATGGGAGAGGAAAGAAGAAAAACTGAGTTCTGATACACAAATGTGTTTTCAGTTTTTGGACTTTTTCTCTAATCTTTGAAATTAAACCATGTGAGAAGTTTAGAGGGAAACAAGACGAGGAGACACGACTACACACTAATGTTTAGTACTTGTGTGTGTGTGTGTGTGTGTGTGTTTTACTTACCGGTGTCGGGGGGGGGGCACAGAGCACACTCAAACCCCCAGCCCTCCCCGTACAGACAGCAGCAGTCGATGTAGGTGACCTGAGCTCCCAGCGGACTCTGACACATGAGGTCTGCGTCGGAGATGAACTGCCAGCAGACTGACAGGTTCTCATCTGCAGGAGGCCGTCAATAATCACACAAATCAGCTTTAACTTCATCTATACAACACAGATTTGACTAATAAAACTACATGGTTGATACGTTTTTAAGGAGTAGTTTGTACTTTTGTTAAATAAGTTCATTGTCTTAATGCTGAACATTAGGTGTATTAAATATTAAATATAAAGCTGGCTTCCTCTAAAACTCTCAAAGTATCATGTTATATCTCAAGTCTTTCATCTGTACAAATACTGACAGTTTGACAGTTTAAAATGGAAAATTGTCCTTTAAATATTTCTGTAAAAGAAGAGGATGAAAAGTGGAAGATAAATGATAAAGAGACAAAAGAGAGGAGGAGGAATGAAGAGGAAAGAGAAGGAAGGAGGTGAAAAACTATTAAAGCAGAAGAGGAGAGGAGAAGGAGGAGCAGAGGACATGAAGAAGAAGACGAGGATGGAGGGATGGAGGGATGAAGGGATGGATGGATGAAGGTTTGGAGGGATGAAAAGATGGAGGGATGGAAGGATGGATGGATGAAGGGATGGAGGGATGGAGGGATGAAGGGATGGAAGGCTGGAGGTATGGATGGATGGAGGGATGACGGGATGGAAGGATGGAGGGATTGATGGATGAAGGGATGGAAGGATGGAGGTATGGATGGATGGAGGGATGACGGGATGGAAGGATGGAGGGATTGATGGATGAAGGGATGGAAGGATGGAGGTATGGATGGATGGAGGTATGGATGGATGGAGGGATGGAGGGATGGAGGGAGGTGTCTTACCCACAGTGAGGTGGGAGGAGTTGACACAGTTTCGTTGTGTGTCGTCGAGAACCAGAGGAGGCGCACAGCTGCAGTAATACGAACCAACTGTGTTCACACACACTCCTCCTACACAACTCTCCTCCTCACACTCATCATGATCTGAGAGAAAGAGAGAGAGAGAGAGAGAGAGAGAGAGAGAGAGAGAGAGAGAGACACACTGTACAGTCACAAAGTCTAGGATAGTTGTTAGTATTTCATAGTCTCATAGTGTGTGTGTGTGTGTGTGTGTTTGTGTGTCTGTTACTGTGTGTGTGTGTGTTCTTCTATCCTGGTGGGGACCACAAATTGAATTATCACTCACCCCGTGGGGACCGACTCCTTGTCCCCATCGGGCACAAGCATTGGAATCAATAGCAAACAGCCTCCAGATAGGCTTTGAAAAAAAAAAAAAAAGGTCCCCACAGAGCAGGTCTTCCTGACTTTGTGTGAACCCCAGAGGTCACACACGGTACTACAGTGAGGGGATTTCCCCGGTGGGGACCTTTTCCTGACAAAGTATGTAAGTGTGTATATTAGCTTTGTATCAGCCTATTAACTTAGCAAATAGCCCCCTGGCATTCTGGATTATTTAATGCAGTGTTAATGGTTAGGGTTAGGGTTTCAATCCAACATTTGTTCAAATACTTGTCATGAATTGTGCCGTGGCCAACAGTGATAGTAATTGTATGCTAATAGACGTTAGAATTACGGGTCCCCACGAGGCGGGCAAAATTCAGGTTTAAAATGTATGTGAGAGTTATTGATATTTCAAGTCATTGTTATGATGAATTTAGCAGTTAGAATTACGTCTCTAGACCCTTTAGAAAGGGTGGAACCCAGTCAGGGGTCCCCACAGGGTAATAAAAACGACTATGTGTGTGTTATCTGACTGTGAGTGTGTGTCTGTGTCAGTGTGTTATTTGGTTGTGTGTGTTATTTGGTTATGTGTGTGTGTGTTATCTGACTATGTGTGTGTGTGTGTGTGTGTGTGCACGTGTGTGTGTGTGTGTGTGTGTGTGTGTGTGTGTGTGTGTGTGTTACGTACCCACACACTCCAGCAGTGTGCCGTTATAGACGTATCCACTGGAGCAGTAGCAGTTGTATCCGGGGATGTTATTAACACACACGCCGTTCTTACAAACCTCTGGATGGAAACGCTTACACTCGTCCACATCTGGAAGAAAATACACATTTACATATTTAAAACTACTTTAAATTCAACTTTATTACAACATTTGCCTCAAACTTCCAGGTCAAATCATGATCGTGATTTGCATGTGTCAGTTTGGACGTTTCTGTAAATATGAATCAGTGTTTAAAGGCAGGCAGTGTGTGTGTGTGTGTGTGTGTGTGTGTGTGTGTGTGTGTGTGTGTGTGTGTGTGTGTGTGTGTGTGTGTGTGTGTGTGTGTGTGTGCGCATGTGTACCTCTGTAGCTGAAGGCTCCTGCTGCTGTGGTCACATATCCTCTCCCACTGGGACACAGAGACAGAAACTCGGCTGCAAACAAACAGACACATTGTTTAACTTTAAAGTGAGAAACAGAGTTCAGAGGAAACACGATGACATCAGTCTGAACTAAATGCTTCAACACTGATTTCTCCTGCTGAGATCAGATGGAAGACGTGGGGGGGGCAGGTGTAGTATATTACCTGTATGTGGGGGGGGGGCAGGTGTAGTATATTACCTGTATGTGGGGGGGGGCAGGTGTAGTATATTACCTGTATGTGGGGGGGGGCAGGTGTTATGTATAGTGTGTATTACCTGTGTGTGTGTGTGGGGGGGGGGCAGGTGTAGTATATTACCTGTATGTGGGGGGGGGGGGCAGGTCTAGTATATTACCTGTGTGTGTGGGGGGGGGCAGGTGTAGTATATTACCTGTGTGTGGGGGGGGCAGGTGTAGTATATTACCTGTATGTGGGGGGGGGCAGGTGTTGTATATCACCTGTGTGGGGGGGCAGGTGTAGTATATTACCTGTGTGTGGGGGGGGGGCAGGTGTTGTATATCACCTGTGTGGGGGGGCAGGTGTAGTATATTACCTGTGTGTGGGGGGGGGCAGGTGTTGTACTGGCAGCCCAGCCCCCAGCCCTCTCCCACAGTGCAGCAGCACTCCTGCTGGCTGGTGTTAGTAGCCAGCAGGCTGCAGGTTCCTCTCTCTGCCAGGTTGTAGTAACACTCTCTCAGCTCTCCGGGCTGCAGCGGGGGGAGGGGGGGCAGATCCACCGCGCTGAACGGGAAGGAGGAGGAGGGGGGGGGGTAGACGGGGGCAGCTTCATCTGTACGGAACAGGGAGGGCAAACATGAGTCCCGAGGGCCAGAACAGGCCCGCAGAGGGGTCCAATCCGGCCCACTTTCCTTCCTGTCTTCTTCTCCTTCTTCCTTTCTTTCTTCCTTTCTTCCATCTTTCCTTCCTTCCATCCTGTCCTCTTTTCCTTCCTTCCTTCTTACCTTCCATCTTTCCTTCCTGTCCTTTCTTTCCTTCTTCCATCTTTCCTTCCTTCCATCTTTCCTTTCTGTCCTCTTTTCCTTCCTTCCATCTTTCCTTCCTGTCCTTTCTTTCTTTCTTCCATCTGTCCCTTCCTGTCATCCTTTCCTTCCTTCCGTCTTTCTTTTCTATCCTCTTTTCCTTCTTTCTTTCACCTGTCCCTTCCATCTTTCCTTCTTGTGTCCTTTTCCTTCCTTCCTTCCTTCCTTCCTTCCTTCCTTCCTATCTTTCTTTCTTCCATCTTTCCTTCCTGTCCTCTTTTCCTTCTTTCTTTCTTTCTTTCCTTTTTTCTTTCATCCATCCTTTCCAATTCAAACATAAAATGCTTTGAGACATTTAAATATGATTAAAAAATGTTGAAAATAAAAGTTAAACTAGGATAAAGAGATTAAACAAGAGGATAAAATGTTACAGTTTAGTGAAAGATATTAAACCCTAAAATTAACTATCATTATTAAGAGTTTAGTTGTTCTTGATTTAACTGTAGAGTTTGTTTTCCCGACGGTACTTGAACACAACACTGTTTTTATTTCTCCTGTCGGCAGTAAAAAGGTGATTTAAAAATCCCAAACTGAACTTTTCGTGCTGTGTAAACCTTATAAAACTTTAGAAAAACAATGAAACACACAACTCCAGCTGGACTTTATATCTTCTCTCTGATCGTTTTTAAACATCAATAAAAAAAAAACTAATACGCAGCAGAGATGTTTGTCATTAATCTGGATTTTTCTTGATTCTGCCGTCGGTTTATGAGCTGCTTCTCACACTCGTTCAGTTTACTGACAGAAACAAAAAACGTGTAAATAAAAGCGAAATTTAAAGCAGCTTTAAAACAGAGGGATGATCACAGAGAGCAGGAGGACACACACACACACACACACACACACACACACATATACACATACTTACATCTATAATAGTAATAATAATAAGGAAGACGACAAGAACAGACAAAAAAAACAGAAAAGAAGACAAACAAATATCTAATATATCTAATTTGTGCTGTTAAGTTGTAGTTTAGTTATTCAAATAAACACAATGCAAACCTGTTGTTGTTTTCCTCAGCAATTAACTAGTTAAACTTAGATAATCACTTGTCTAGTATTAGGGCCAGGCAATACAATTTTTTAAAAAGCCAGGCAAGAAAAAAAGGCCAAAAAAAAGAAGTCCGGCACAAGAAAAAAAAAAGCGGGGCAAAAAAAAGAAAAAGAAGATGAAATCGACTTACTGCGGAGGCTTGACCACAGCACCGCAGGATCAAACCAAGTTAGCAGAGCGACTGACTGCCAGCAGCTGGAGTGTGAAGGTGATTTTCTGAAGTGGTGCAACTGTATTCATAACTGATAAATGTATCATATCAATAACGTAAACTCTATTTATTCTCTTCTGGGTTTTTTTTTTTGTGCCTGGCCCTAATACTCCCTCGTACTTTTCTTTGTTTCAGAGCTGAAATATAGACATTAATTGTTTTTTGATGGTTTATGAACTGGTAAAACATTTCTTTCCCATGCTTAGTGGGTGTGTCATCACCATTCATATCTGTATGTGTGTGTGTGTGTGTGTGTGTGTGTGTGTGTGTGTACCTGGTGGTGCAGTGTTGACACACTCCCTGGTGTCGGTGTCGAACTCGTCCCCTCGTCTGTCACACTCACACATGAAGGATCCCTCCACGTTCTCACAGCGAGCCGAACCACACACACCTGGCATAGTCACACACTCGTCCTCATCTGAGACACACACACACACACACACACACACACACACACACACACACACACACACACTGAATCAGTCTATCTCAGTATGAAAGCAGGTTGCTGCTCTGCTGTGCTGTCACCTGAACAGCAGGGGGCGCATTCATATTAAATATATAAAAGAAGTATTTTCATTTGTGAAATTAATTTTCTGAATATGATTTTTTTCTGTAATAAAAACATAAATGTATAAAGATAAGAAAGAAAGCTTTGTGTTACTGGACTGTTTCTCTCAATCAGCATCTAAACATACTTCTATAAGTTTATTATGGTTTGACTCTGTTTCTGTGGATGACGTCATGTTTAATCTCCACAGTGATTGGTTGATTGGCTGTTAAATTAAACAATGAATATAAAGATATAGAGATAGATTTTTTACAGTTTATTTGATATTTTTAAAAGTTTATTTGTAATTTTTTTTACAGTTTATTTGTAATATATTTTTGTTTATTTGTGATATTTTTACAGTACATTTTTGATATTTTTAAGTTTATTTGTGAACATTTTAAAAGTTTATTTGTAATATCTTTTACAGTTTATTTGATATTTGTAACAGTTTATCTGAGGAGACAAACTTTATTATTTTAGTGAGGTTGATGATTATTAAAGAGTAAATGAATAAATCAGGCTCTAAAGAATAGTTACAGTTTAATGTTTGAACAAACAGCTGAGATATTTTATAAGTTCATCTGCTGTAAACTGAATTTTTAAAGAGTCACAGTGGAGACACGTTGTGTAAACTATCATCTCTTGTGTTTCTGGATTGTTTAGATTTGTTGGCGAGCTGATAGGATCTTTATTACCTCGACCGTCATTTAAATATGCTTTTAAATGTGAGTTATTGTATGTTTCCATCTGATCATCTGGATGAACTTCTGTCAGACGGAGCAGCTGCTTTCAGCCTCAGGATGTTTGTGAGTTTAATCCGAGGCTCGCTCTGCTTCCTGCCTGCCTGGACCGCACTTCTTTTTATTCTGTTTGTTTTCCAGCTTCTACACAAGCTTTTCTTTATACAGTGAAGCAGCAGCAGACAAACACAACTCACCCACGCAGGCCTTCCCGTCGGCGGTGGAGGTGAAGCCGCGGTCACACTCACACAGGTAGGTTCCCTCCAGGTTCTGACACACAGCGTGAGCTCCACAAACCGTCTGATTCACACACTCGTTAATGTCTGAGAGAGAAGACACACAACATAGAAACATACTCCATCTGATCCACATGCTTAATGTGTGTGTGTTACTTGGTTGTGTGTGTGTGTGTGTGTGTGTGTGTGTGTGTTACTTGGTTGTGTGGATATGTGTGTAGTCAGACTCACCTGCACACCTGCCTGATGAGGTGACCTGGTAGCCCGGCTCACAGGAAGTGAGGCAGCGGTACGAACCAATCATATTCTCACATCGCTCTGACCCACAAACTGAACCTCCAGATGACACACACTCATCGACATCTGAGAGAGTTAAAGTATTACAGTAAAAGTACTGCAGTATTATGAGTGATGTAGTATGCAGTATCACAGTAAAAGTACTGCAGTATTATGAGTGATGTAGTATGCAGTATCACAGTAAAAGTACTGCAGTATTATAGTGATGTAGTATGCAGTATTACAGTAAAAGTACTGCAGTATTATGAGTGATGTAGTATGCAGTATTACAGTAAAAGTACTGCAGTATTATGAGTGATGTAGTATGCAGTATTACAGTAAAAGTACTGCAGTATTATGAGTGATGTAGTATGCAGTATCACAGTAAAAGTACTGTAGTATTATGAGTGATGTAGTATGCAGTATCACAGTAAAAGTACTGCAGTATTATAGTGATGTAGTATGCAGTATTACAGTAAAAGTACTGCAGTATTATGAGTGATGTAGTATGCAGTATTACAGTAAAAGTACTGCAGTATTATGAGTGATGTAGTATGCAGTATTACAGTAAAAGTACTGCAGTATTATGAGTGATGTAGTATGCAGTATTACAGTAAAAGTACTGCAGTATTATGAGTGATGTAGTATGCAGTATCACAGTAAAAGTACTGCAGTATTATAGTGATGTAGTATGCAGTATTACAGTAAAAGTACTGCAGTATTATGAGCGATGTAGTATGCAGTATTACAGTAAAAGTACTGCAGTATTATGAGTGATGTAGTATGCAGTATTACAGTAAAGTACTGCAGTATTATGAGTGATGTAGTATGCAGTATTACAGTAAAAGTACTGCAGTATTATAGTGATGTAGTATGCAGTATTACAGTAAAGTAGTGGTTTGGTCCTCTGACTGATATATTATTATTATGACATCATTAGATTATTAATAGTGAAGCATCAGTGTTAGAGCAGCATGTTACTGTTGTAGCTGCTGGAGGTGGAGCTAGTTTACACTACTTTATATACAGTTAGCTAGTTTAGTCCAGTGGTTCCCAACCTAGGGGTGGGGCCCCTCCAAAGGGTCAGCAGATAAATGTGAGGGGTGGTGAGATGATTAATGGGAGAGGAAAGAAGTTTACCGAGGCAGGTCGTCTTCTCGGGGTTGGCGGTGAAGCCGGTTTGACACTCGCACTCGAAGGAGCCTTCAGTGTTCACACAGCGACCGTCCAAACACAAACCTGACCTCTGACACTCATCCACATCTACACACACACACACATATACACACACATACGCACACGCACACACACACAGAGTCAGTACAACCAAAGACAGAAATAATGGATGAATAAATTGATTGATTTTTCACAATATGAACAGACATGATGCAAAACAGCATATACTGCAATAGCAGAGATAAAAGGAACAAAATTCCAAATAAATAGTCCCAGTTTTAGTCCTCACACACACACAGACACCCACACACACACACAGACAGACACACACTCACCGAGGCAGGTGGTCTTGTTGTCGCTCAGTTTGAATCCCTGTGAGCACACACACGTGTAGGATCCCGCCGTGTTCATACACTCTCCTCTGGAGAAACAGAAGTCACCCTCCAAACACTCGTTAATGTCTGAGGACACACACACACACACACACACACACACACACACACACACACACACACACACACACACACACACACACACACACACACACACACCAATAATATTATCAGAATATGTCCGCTTCAGTATAGTAGTAGTAATAGTCTTCAGTTTCATGTTACTGATGTTATATTAGTTATTTAATCAATGATATTAATCTGATCTCACCTCTGCACTGTCTCCCATGGCCGGCGGTTCGATACCCAGGCAGACACTCACATCTGTACGAGCCGAAGGTGTTCACACACATCTGCTCGTCATCACACACCTCATTTGTACACTCGTCTATATCTGCAGGAGAGAGGGATGGGGGTTAGGGTTAGGGTTAAAAGATCCTTTGAATTGTAAGTTTATTGTTTGAGATGTGTGTGTGTGTGTGTGTGTGTGTGTCTGTGTGTGTGTGTGTGTGTGTGTGTGTGTGTGTGTGTGTGTGTGCGTGCGTACCGGTACACTGTCTGTTGGTCAGTGTGTATCCTGGTTGGCAGGATACACAGCGGTACGATCCAACAGTGTTCACACACATCTGACCCGGACACTGAGACGGCTCTGCACACTCATCCACATCTGAACACACACACACACACACACACACACACACACACACACACACACACACACACACACACACACACACACACACACACACACACAACCACACACAACCACACACACACACACACACACACACACACACACACACACACACACACACACACACACAACCACACACACACACACACACACACACACACAGACACACAACCACGCACACACACACACACACACACACACACACACACACACATTATCTTATGTCATAAAAGTCCCATACCAACTTATTTTCTAACCAGAGAAGAAATAATCTAATAGTATAATTTAATATACAGGAATAATGTTATTACGAATAAAATGTACTTTACTGAAGTTAAAGTAAATTAAATGTGGATTTATTGACACATCAAAATGAAAACATCTTTACAAAAGGATATAAACTGTATATTTCTCCTGCAGTGGTTCAATAAAAAAGGATATAAATAAATTACAGATATCAAAAAATATTTTGATATATAATTTGTTTTTACAGGTAAAATTTAGATCTGAGCTAAAGCTGAAGTATAAAGCAGCATCAAATGGAAATACTACAGTAAGGTACAAGTACCTCAAATCTGTAAGTACAGTACTTTAGATTCTACCTCTACCATACTGTAGTATTAGGACTACATTATACTGAGGACGGTCATCTGTTTTGCAGATTCATTTACCTGCACAGGTGTTGTTCTGGAGCTTGTAACCATAGTGACAGATGCAGCGGTAGCTTCCAGGTGTGTTTTCACAGCGGCCGTTGGAGCAGGAAGTCTGGCGGCACTCGTCGATGTCTGCACACGATCACGACAACACCGATTTGTTTCCAAATGATAATAAATGTGCTAATATTAAACTAAGATTTCACTAGTGTCAGCAGGAAGAAAAGAGTTGTATATGTTTGAAGCCATGTGTGTATACAGATGTTTTAGAAGCCACTGTTATGATTTGAAACCTACAGATGTTACCGAGACAGACAGATGTGTTACCTGTACAGATGCTGTTGATCAGTCTGTATCCAGGCTGACAGGAGACGCAGCGATACGAGCCGGGAGTGTTTCTGCAATCCTGACCTGGACACTGCAGAGGATCCTCACACTCGTCTATATCTGGAACAAACACACACACACACACACACACACACACGTTTATACACACCAGATCCAGAGGTGGACGATGTTTTCAGGTCTTTTATTTAACTAAAAATCACACTGTAAAACTATTTAAGTGAAAGTGCTGCATATAAATGTTCCTTTATGTAAAGTTTTCTACTTATAGCTGCAAAAGTAAAAGTGCTCATAGTGCTATATTATATGATATTATATTATCTGATTATTATTGTTGATGTTTTAGCATGCAGAAATCATTTTATAGAGTTATTTGTTCTTCAGAAAATCTTCTGGACAGGTGTGCAAGAGAAGGAGCTCAAGATACTTTAATTAGTTCAAGCTTTCAGTCACTCACCTTCAATTATATTTCTTAAAGTATCTTTAATGAGTGAGTGAAGACAGTGTGCAGGTCGTCTCATTTGTTCCATTTTAACTGTTTTATACTGCAACAACGCTTCATGTTTTAGAAGTGAAATCTTCAGTCTGAAAAGTAACTCCAGCTGTCAGTAAAATGCAGTAAAAAGTAAAAGTATCAAGTAACATAAAACATAAATTAAAGTAAAAGTACTTCAAACTTCATTGTTAGTACTTTGACTGAATGTATTTGGTGACTTTACACCACTGAGCCGATAACAAGATTATTTCACTCAGAGAAAGTTTTAAAATGTAAAAGTTTGATTAAAATGTAAAATTTTATTCTACTTTATTCTATTACTATCATTTTATATTTTATTCATCTGTTTCTTTTGTCTTTTTAATCTATTTTTTTTAACCTTGTTTTTACTTTAACACACCTTTTCTCTTATTCTCTTACTTTTCATTCTCTCATTATAATAAATCAATTTGTCTCCAGTCTCTGTAGTTTTTGTATTCTGGGCTATTGAAGGCTTCCTTACCTGTGCAGGTGTTGCCGCTGAGCCTGTAACCAAGGCGACAGACACACCTGTAGCTGCCGGGCGTGTTGTCACAGCGACCGTTGCTGCAGGGATTCTGCTGGCACTCGTCGATGTCTGAGGAGGAGACGGTGAGTTTTAGTTTTAAACTGTTCAGTCTGAGCTCGTTATAACAGGGAGGAGAGCAGGAAGTGAGCGTTACCGTGGCAACTGGTCTGCTGGCTGCTCCGGTATCCGGCGGGACACACGCACCTGTAGCTGCCGACGCTGTTCACACACTCTCCCACCGCACACACACCCGGAGACTGCACACACTCGTTCACATCTACACACACACAAAACCAAATAACACACACACACACACGTACAATCAGGGTCATACAGTTTCACAGTGTAGTGTGTGTGTGTGTGTGTGTTATTTGGTTGTATGAGTATGTGTGTGTTTGTGTGTGTTATTTGGTTGTGTGTGTGTGTGTGTGTGCTCACCTTGGCAGTACGTGCGCTGGGCGTTGGGTTGGTATCCCTGATCACACACACAGGTGTATTTTCCACCTGGCTGATCCACGCAGCGGCCGTGTCCACACACACCGGGTCTGCTCTCACACACACCTCGCACTGCTACACACACACACACACACACACACACACACACACACACACACACACACACACACACACACACACACACACACACACACACACACACACACACACACACAATAAAAGATGAAGTGGGGGTTGTAAAGTTGTAAACTCTGATCTTGAGCAACATGTTATGTAAATCATTTTATTTAGTTAATGATGTCATAACTGTCTCAGATGTTCGGATATTGCTCAGATATTTTGCAGCAATTCATCATTTTTTCTTTTTTTAATGTGAAATGTTTCTTCTAAAGACATTAGACTCAACTCAACTCTTTAGGAGTCTGTTTTTGCTAAAATACAAAAGAAGTTTGTTGCTCAGAGTCAGATTTCAGTTGGCAGTAAACTCAGGTGGAAATTGTTTACATGTGTGGACGGCAGGTGTGTGTGTGTGTGTGTGTGTGTGTGTGTGTGTGTGGTCTGTCATACGCTTCTTCTTAAACTTAAGACCAGCTAATTGGGGACAGCTTGTCCCCAATTTGGAAAAAAGCAGATTTTTGGGTCAGTGGTTCTGGCTGTGGTGCACGTGTGTGTGTGTGTGTGTGTGTGTGTGTGTGTGTGTGTGTGTGTGTGTGTGTGTGTGTGTGTGTGTGTGTGTTTGGTATTTCTTTACTAACTGAAAACAGATGCAGGAGCCTTTTTACTGATCAAATCATATTAGAAACCCAGCTGGGGGCCTTTTGCTACCCTGGTGGTTGAGATTCACATATTAAACCTATTACCTACTCTTCATCTTCAAATTAAAAGGCAGAAACACCCAAAAACCGTATATAAACTTCCTTTTCCTGCCTCCCTGTAGAAGATGAATAAGACTTGCTGTGCGGACACAGGTAAGGCAGCAGCTGTTCTGTGTGTACTCACGCTGGACTCGGGTCGGCCGGCTCGTCGTGCTGACGGTCTCTCCGCTGGGCCTCGACCCATGCCCAGGGCTCTGTGGCTCGAGCTCAGCGGGGTTAGAGTACCCCCAAGAGTACACTCTTGGGGGCTCTGGTTGGGACACAGAGGAGGACCGACAACAATTCATTTAGTAATCATTTCTTCCCTGCATGCATGACTTAAAACTCTCCACACACCTTTATTTATTTGTGGTGCGTTGTTATTGGACGTGTCGGATGGGCGCTGCGTCTGCTGAGGTGGAGGCTGAGGACGAGGTTGAGGCTGCTGAGGACGAGGCTGCTGTGGTGTAGGCTGATGCTGCGGCTGCTGAGGACGAGGTTGAGGCTGCTGAGGACGAGGTTGAGGCTGCTGAGGACGAGGCTGCTGTGGTGTAGGCTGATGCTGCGGCTGCTGAGGCTGAGGGTGGGGCTGCTGAGGACGAGGTTGAGGCTGCTGAGGACGAGGCTGCTGTGGTGTAGGCTGATGCGGCTGCTGAGGCTGAGGCTGAGGACGAGGCTGCTGAGGCTGAGGACGAGGCTGCTGAGGCTGAGGACGAGGCTGAGGCTGCTGAGGACGAGGCTGCTGTGGCGTAGGCTGATGCTGCGGCTGCTGAGGACGAGGCTGCTGAGGCTGAGGCTGAGGACGAGGCTGCTGAGGTGGAAGCTGAGGCTGAGGACGAGGACGAGGACGAGGCTGCTGAGGACGAGGCTGCTGAGGTGGAGGCTGCTGAGGTGGAGGCTGCTGAGGTGGAGGCTGACGCTGCGGCTGCTGAGGACGAGGCTGCTGGGGCGGAGGCTCACCTGCTGTTGCTCCAGAGGAAGTGGGTGTCTGCTGAGACCTGGAGGCTCCAGCACTGCTATTGGATCCAGAACCGGCACCTGAGAGGGTAGAAAGAGGGGGGTTGGACAAACTGGACTGAAGATACTTATTCATCAACCTTCTACATCTATTCTCTTGCTCTTCTTTCTTTGACATCACCCTCATACAAACACAAACATGCAGATTATCTTCATGTCTTCAGAACAGTACTGTAGGTGGCGCTGTCACTGCAGAAAATTACATCAAACTACAGCCTTGGCCGAGGAGATGAACAATAATCTACCGTAAAAGGCGGTGTATGAGACGCATCTTTAACGTGATTTTTTTCATCTAAAAGTGGGCTGCTGATTCAGTGTGTTGATCAGAAGTATTTCAGACACTACTATGGGACAGCAGCAGATGTTAAAGCGCACAGACGAGCTGCTTTTATTGAGCTGTGGCAGAGACACACAGTATGAGCACAGATCTGAAGAATAAAAGATTCACTCACGATGATGCTTTGTTTGACTATTGGGTATAATAATAATAATAATAATGGGTATATAAAAAAGACTGCGACTCATACACCGGTTATAACGGTATTTTTTAATTTGAGTTCATCTTTAAATAAATATGTGTAACAGTAACTTTGCTATCTGACAACAACAACCACCCACAGATATTGTACAGGTGACAGTGTACAGTGTGTTGT
This sequence comes from Scomber scombrus, assembly GCF_963691925.1. Lineage (NCBI taxonomy): Eukaryota > Metazoa > Chordata > Actinopteri > Scombriformes > Scombridae > Scomber > Scomber scombrus. The sequence goes on along the minus strand of NC_084974.1, from coordinate 31,745,481 downwards.
ACCCTGCATATCCTGGTCGCCGTGGGTTACCAGCGGAGCTCCTCGCCCCCCCAGCTGCTCGGTGGCTCTCTGGTTGAACTGCAGGGCTGAAGCTGAGTAGTGGTAACCAGGACCTGCTGGACAGATCTCCTTAAAGGCCACTGCAGAAGAAGAAGAAGAGAGAAGAAGAAGAAGAAGAAGAAGAAGAGTTATATCTTAAACAGTTATCATCACAAACTAAAGCTGGTCTCCTATAAAAGATCATTAAAACAACTGCAGCACATTGAGAACCAGCAGAACAGAGCGATCTTTATACTGGTTTCTAGTTACCAAGTTACGTAAGCTTTGAAGCAGAGGAGCAGCTGTTTTTTCTCTGCTCTGTAATCTCATTTTTAAACTATAAACTTCATGATACTAACACAGAAACTCAGGACTCTGCTGCATAATTTAACATTATTATAGGTTTATATTAAAAATACACCAGTTTGAATCATTTTAATCATGTTTTTTTAATATAAGAGAAGTTCTGCTATAGTCTTTTTATTGGTATTTATCATATAGATCAATCCCCATTACATACACTCCCCGATACTTTAATCAGACAAAACACGAAGCACAAGCATTATATGTACATAAATAATAATAATTAAAGCTGCAAGCCGCCCCGAAACAGCAAAATTCGTCGCAACGCATCTTTAAGGTCATAGAACAACTCAGTGAATATGAAGTTGATTAAATCTGTAGGAAGAATTTGTTAAAGTACGTTGCGTTGAAATGGCAACAAACAGACGGCAAAATCGAAAATTCGAATCAAAATGGCCGACTTCCTGTTGGAGTTAGGGTATGGGTCCAAGAGACTTTTTTGTGCGTCTTGACATGATACATATGTGTACCGAATTTCATTTGTCTACATCAATCTGGAGCAAGGGGCTCCATTTCTTTTAATTTACTAGGGGGCGCTATTGAGCCATTTGTCACGCTCATTTCCAGGAGCCATGAAATATCACATTTTTCGCCAGGTCTGAAGTGTGTGCACATTTTTTTTCGGGCACGTTAAAGCTGTCAAAAATGATTGTTTCGGAAGAACGGCAATAATAATTCCTACAGATTCAATATAGCTGAATATATTATAATAATAACAAAAAGGCCAAATTCTGTACACCGTTTAAGTACTTCCTCTTCAGTATCAAGTTAAATAGAGGCTAATTCAATTAATCCATCCCATCATTTACATTTTTCAGGTTATTCAAATAGTTAAAGAAAGGTTTCCACACTTCAGCGTGAATTTCATTTTGACCAACTTTAAGTGAAACAGAACCTCTCTCAGCCATCTAGTATGGGAAGGAGGTCTAGGCCGTTTCCAATCAATCAATCATGTTTTTTTCTGTCGGTTTGGTGGACGGCTCTTAATACTACAATACCCATGATCCTCAGCAGCCGTTGCTATGAAGAAGTGAGTCAAAAGTGTGAATCTGAAGCAATTCAAAACACATAGTCCTTTAATTTGATTACATTTAATCCATTTTTTTTAATAACCTTAAGCTTCAATTCTTTATTAGCATGACAGAAGTTTAAGTTTAAATGCACTATGGGAAGCTTCGTAACTTCTTACTTAAAGTTTTTTCTGTAGCTTCAACTTTTTATAGAACAGGCAGATATTTTCTGAAGGGTCTGAAGATTTAACCAGGAGAGTTTCATGTTGATCCAAAGTTCATCTCACTTCATAACTCCAGAGATCAGATTTTAAATTGCTGCTGCAGGTTTATAAATCACTTTATAAATCTCAGATCTGTTGAAGGATATAAATCCCACAGCTGCAGGATTTTTACAGTGTGATGGCAGAGTGTTGCATGAAGGTGGCAAACACTGTGATGTGCATCCAGATCAATTATTTTCAATGGAAAGAAGCTCAAACTAAAACCTGCTTTAAACTCTTACCAAGTTTATCATTGACTATTATTATTACTAGAGCTGCTCTCATCTCATCTATATGTGTGATTTATAGCCAACGTCTGCAAAAAGAGTCACTGGATTGTTATTTTTTCAAATGTTTCCAAAGTTTCCAAATCTAGAGAGAAGGTCACCACGTTGAAAGCAGATACTTAAGTAACTTTATTTATGAAGCTCTTTTCATAGACATTAATCAAAAATACATATATACACGTGTATATATACATACACACATATACATATGTATAAATCATTTAGCTGTAAGTCCATAATGAGAAACTTTCTCAAATAATTAAACAATTATTAGTTTGATGAAGTTTTATATATAATATTTAGAACAATTGTATTCCATTACCTTTATTTAATATAAAGTTATAATGTAAGATCATGCCAAACTAGTTGATATGGTGTTTTATTGACTATTTACTGTTTTTAAGCAAGTTGAATTATTTGGTACAAAGTTTTTATGGTTACACCACTTAGACATTTTTGCCATAATCCTCTAATATATTCTCTCTAAATGGATTAAAAGCAGAAATTTGATGCTGGGTCCACAAAAAAAGAATGTGTGAAGTTATTCATACGTTTATTTTCTCATTTTAACCCTTTAGATTTAAACTAAACAACATGGACACACAAAGAAACATCACTGACCCTTAAACACATGCATCTTAAATAAATCATGTTCGCTGACTGTTGACCAACCTGAACCAAAGTAAGGACATCTCTGGCAGTTTGGTCCCCAGGCTTTGCCGACTCGGCTGCAGCAGCAGATCTGCTTGGTGATGTTCCTGAGGATGGGCAGGGAGCAGGAGGACGGACCCTGACCCGAACCCAGGACGCGGAAACACTGACCCTTCTCGTCCGAGATCACACTCTGAGCTGAGGAGGACACACAGCAGGAGGACACGGACATGTTACAAACACACCTACACACACACACTGGAGCTCGTCTGGGAGTCCAAACACACTTAAAAGCCGAGGCATCAGCGGAGCCCTGCATGCAGGATTGAAACATGCTGCTCTCAGCTCCATTCAGGCTGACATCAACAGAGACATTCAGACAGGACGGCCTCGACGGACACTCAACACAAATCAAGCAAGCCCACGATTTGATCTGATACGAGGAACAAAGACAGAGAGCTTGTTGATGAAGTGAAGCTGCTGTGTGGAGCAGTCTGTGTTTTATCTAAATCACCAAAGTCTGGAGAAGAATCTGCATGTTTGAAACAAAGATACAGTCGACGTTGTTGTTAATAACTGCACACACGACACTGCACAGGATCTCAAGGGTCCGACTTCAAATTTGAACATAATTGGTTTCTGTAAGCAGGGTTGTTGTTTAAATCAGATTTAATGTGTTTTAAGACCTTGACAGAAAACATAACAATATAAGTAAAATCACATAAAGTAATCACATTAATGGAAAATGTAATGAACTGTATCCCACTGTTACGCTGTGTTAAAAAAGTAAAACCAGACATCACCTCAAAGTTTAAGACTTACCATAATTAAAAACAAGACTTTTTTTATGACCTTAAATTCTGAAAATCTAACGTAAGACTTTTTAAGGATCCGAGGAACTCTGCCTAAGCCCACATAAACACACATTTAAAGTCATTAAAGTGACGATACACAACGTCTCCACTGAGGCCACAAGACAACTGTATAATCTGCTAGTTACACCAGACTGAGACTGTTCAGTGTTTCTATATTTCTATATTCTATTTGTGAAAGGAAGGATGTGTTACTGATTCGGTTTCAGTGTAAACTACAGCTTAGTTGACTGGATATGTGTTGTGATTAGTTCTGGGTATCGTATAAAACATGCTGATACTAATCCAAGTACAATTCAATTTATATCAATACTAGTTGGGTACTTCATTAGATACCCATTCCACATTAAGTGCTCAAATTCACCACCACAGACGGGTTGTAGCTGCTGTGGCAGTGGACCAATCACATGTCGCAATAAATCCAAGAACGCTTGTGTTGATTGGCTGTGAGCAAGTTCATACAAATAGTCACATTTTCTAGTTCTGGGTGCAAAAAGGATCGATTGCAGGTATCAATTGATGAGATGTTTCCATACTACTTGGTTTGAGGTACTTGTACTTTACTGTAGTACAGTTTGAGGTACTTGTACTTTACTGTAGTACAGTTTGAGGTACTTGTACTTTACTGTAGTACAGTTTGAGGTACTTGTACTTTACTGTAGTACAGTTTGAGGTACTTGTACTTTACTGTAGTACAGTTAGAGGTACTTGTACTTTACTGTAGTACAGTTTGAGGTACTTGTACTTTACTGTAGTACAGTTAGAGGTACTTGTACTTTACTGTAGTACAGTTTGAGGTACTTGTACTTTACTGTAGTATTTCCATGTGATGCTACTTTCTACATCTCAGAGGGAAATATTGTACTTTCTACTCCACTACATTTATTTGACAGCTTTAGTTACTTTTCAGATGCAGATTTGACACAATGGATAATATAATATATATATGTGTATATATATATATATATATATATATATATATAAATAATATAACAAGCTTCATAAATACAACACATTGTTAAAGATGAAACCAGAAAGCAGTGTGTAGTCGGCTCACATCTCAGATGTCTATGAGTTGTTAACAGCTCCACCAAATAGTGATTTTTCCCTCTAAACTTCTCACATGCTTTCATTTCAATAAATGTTCAAATGATCCAATATTTCAGGAAAAATCAAAGATTAGAGAAAAAGTCCAAAAAGTGAAAACACATTTGTGTATCAGAACTTTGTTTCTTCTTCTTTCCTCTCCCATTAATCATCTCCCCTCTTGAAGTTGGTATTTACATTTTGTTGTTAATATTGTGAACTCGGGTGTTTACAGTGCTGTAGAACATAAACGACACACACACACACATAAAATACACACACGTAATACACACCCCTCCTCGAGCACATCCGGCCAGATTGTAAGCAACAGAGAGACGAGACATTATCAGGCTTCATGAACCAGCATTAAGCTTTGATTAGTGCGTTGTCATTGGTTACCAGGCGGACCAGCATCCTGCAGCAGCCCCACCACTCTTCCTCCTCCTCCTCCTCCTCCTCCTCCTCCTGCTCTTCTTCTTCTTTAGCGAATGCCGGTTGGAATAAGCAGAGCTCCAGTCGGGGCTTCACAAAAACCATCTGAGCACCAGACCTGATGAAGTGCACTGATCTCCAGCAGAACAAAGAGTTCCACTGAGTTCTGACAGAACAAAGACTTCATTGACCTTTGGATGGAACAAAGAGACCGACTGACTGTCAAACAGACAAAGACTTCATTGACCTTTAGAGGAACGGAAAGTTTCATCAAGTCTCTGTAAAAGTCGATGAAGCCAGCTGAATATTAAAGGGGCAATTCACCTATTTTACACAACCTTTGACAGACATGGGTGTTTAAGTTAACAGTTTGCATTATGGGAAATGTAGTATAGAGAATTTTCTTGGAGATCTGGTTAAAATTCGGCAGCAAAATAAGTTAATTTCAGGAGGATTAGTGTGTATTTAATGGGTCTGTAATTTCTGAATAATGTCATCATAATTTCAAAGAAGTTTCCTGGAAGAAAAATATTTAATTTGGGAAGAATAGAGACAACATTCATTTAGCACTCTTCAAATTAACCGATAGAATAACCAAGAGAGGCTTTTACTTCATGTATAGCTGCTAAACATGTAAAAATAAGGTTCATTTGTCAAGAAATAAGTGTTGAATATAATTCAACATATAAATATTTAAGTTTGCAAGAATAAATTAATAATGTAATTTTTATTTGGCTTTAAATTTTCTTTCTTACAAAGTTTTACCAGGAGGGAATCAGTATATAATTAACTGATATTGATGAGTTTGGTCACCTGTTGAAGCTTCTCATTCACTTCAATGACATCATAACTGTGATGTCAGCGGTCGTCCTCATTTTAGAAACACGATGAGCTCAGATGGATTCAGGAAGTCCTGATCTGGAGTCTGCATTATTCCTGATTTCATTCTCAAGCCGGCGGCGTTTGTGTGTGTGTGTGCGCATGTGTGCGTGCACGTGTGTGTGTTACTTACAGATGCAGATTCCATGTGAGGCGTCGAGGATGAACCCCGCCCTACACACACAGCTATAGCTCCCCCCGGTGTTCACACAGATCCCGTTCTCACACAGCCCCGGCTGGAGGCACTCATTCACATCTACACACATGAACACACACACACACACACACACACACATATTACCA
>NC_084974.1:31676796-31734296 GCF_963691925.1 Scomber scombrus | reverse complement strand
TTCCTGTCTTCTTTTCCTTCCTCTCTTCCTCCCTCCCTCCCATCCATCTATCTTTCATGTCTTCTTTTCCTTCCTTCCTTCCATCTTTCCTTCCTTTCCACCCATCTCTTTCCTGTCTTTTTTTCCTTCCTTCCTTCCATCTTTCATTCCTGTCTTATTTTCCTTTCTTACGTCCTTCTTTCCTTCCATTTTGTCTTCCTTCCTTCCTTCCTTCCATCTTTCATTCCTGTGTTCTTTTCCTTACTTCCTTCCTTCCATCTGTCCTTCCTTCCTTCTTTCTTTCCCTCTTTCATTCCTGTCTTTTTCTTCCTTCCTTCCATCTTTCCTTTCTTCCTTCCTTCCCTCTTTCCATCCTTTCTTTTCCTTTCTTCTGCCCTTCCTTCCATCTTTCCTTCCTGATCGAAGGGGAAACAATCCAAACATAAAATCCAGAGGCTTCACAAGAGTGTAACACAAAATTAACTTTTGGCTTTTTTAAATGATTATTCTACTTTCATCCTTTCAGACGTTTAAAAACCTTTAAAAAGAAACAATGTGAAGAGGAAGAGTCACAGTTTGGTTGACCTGTGATGAGTTGTAGACTCTGGAGCCAAAAAGCTTTTCAAGAGTTTATTCTTCTTAAACCTCTCTGGAAGTGAAGCAGTACATTTTGTCCTGACAGTGGCACTAGAGGAAAGGTCACGGGATCATTTTTAAATCCAAAAAATATTAAAAGCAGATTTCATGGAAACCTGGCAGGTTCTATGTGAGATGTGTTGATAAAAAAAAAAAAACTGAGAACACATGAAATATATTTTCTGGCTGACTGAGAATTTACATTTCACATATTTTCTAATCAAAGTGAGATGGCCTCCTCTTGTTGGACGACAGCTGTTTACCGAGCAGTTAACAAGACGTTTGCTGTCCTCTTAGATGAGTTTGGATGCAGTTCAACATCACAAGAGCAAGCGTTTGTTCTTCATGGGATATTTTGATGTTTATGATCCTGTAAAGCTCGAGTTCTTTTCTGGTTCACATTAGCTCTGTTGGCTGCAGCTGGAGATACTATTTATCTCCAGCGTGTTCGCACTTCTCTGTTTTCTGACAGAAGAATCCCCTCTGTGGCCGTATTTCACGCTGATAATAAAGAGCAGCTTTAGTTTGTAGTAGCTGCTGTCACACAGAGCCGAGGTTACAACTGTGTGACTCTTTGAACCGCAGCAACACCACGACTACCGAACGCCACCGAGCCGCCGGGACAAACTCACAGATAACCCATAAAGTACATCTATGAACTGGAATACAAATATGTTGATTTTTCACAGATTTTGCTCATTTATTGCTTTATTTATGACTTTGCAAAGCTCCTCATGAGGCTGCTTTATTAAACTTTAATATAGTTAGTTAACTGCTCCTCACTGAAGCTAATTAAAGCAGTTCTATAATCTGGCTCCTTCTCACCTGTCCGTCTTTGACCTCTCTGAAGCAGTACTTAAACCCGGAGTACTGGGTGTACGTGCCGTCGCCCGTCACCGTCTGGGCCTGGATCCCCGCTGCCGGCGGGGCCACCGGGGCCGCCGCCGGAGCCGCCGGGGCCGGAGCACCTGCCGACCCCGAGTGTGAGCTGGAGGAGAGCGTCCGCAGCGTGGGGCTGAATCCAGACACCTGGAAGCATGTGACGATACATAACACCATCCAAGAAGTCAGACAAACATTTCATTTACCGGTTTGTTAGTTTTACTCACAGCTGCTGTTTAACTCTCATGTGTCATTCTCACCTTTCGCACCTGGTGGATCTTCACGCTGGCCTCAGGGGGGTGCTGCACCATGACTTTCACCATGGAGGGGCCGGGAGCTGCACAAACAAGCAAAGACTGTGTTTGTTTACAGTTTCTCACCAGAACACAGCAACAGTTTCATTCTTCTACTAACACTTGTTTTCCTTTTTCTTTGAGATTTGTGCACAAACTTTAAGAAGCTTTAGTTCAATGCCCCTAAAATACCTTTCAAACTTACTTATGCATCATCTTTCTTAATATTTGAACACTCACTTTTTAGCTATGTTGTAACTTCATGTAAACACTTCTTTTTATGTCCATGTGAGTTTCTATTTTATGATGTTTTCTAAGTTTTATTTGACGTACAATTCTGCAGCTTTTCAGTAAAGCTCCGCTGCAAGCATGAATTAACTAAGTGGAATCAAATGTCTCAATAAGAGTCAGAGTCAGTCGTCGTGTTAGAGGAGCTGAAACAGTCAGAAACTATGAATCCATCAAACTTACATTGATACTGTTTCCATGGTGAGGACACGTAACTTTGACACATTACGTGCCGCCACCACATCATTTAATGTTAACAGTACATAACAGGCAGCTTTTAAGTCTTTAGAATAATAGTGGTACATATCAGACGGCATGATATTGGGCTGTACTTCATTGTGTTGCTGTTATTGAACAAACAGACTGCTGGACTTTCAAACATAAACACATCAGTTTTAATTTATATTCCTGAGTAGCTGCAGATCACCGATTGGCTCTTTGGATGATACGATGATGTCTAAATTAAAAAATGTACCTTCTTTCAAAATGTTGTTTGACAAATAATCTCCGTCTGATGAGACAAAATACGGGAAACTAGACTCAACATGACTCACAGGTGCTCCGGTAAAATCTGTGAGAAATATATTCTGATTTCCTTGTTTGTTATTTCCCTTTATTGTTCTTTATTGTTTCGTTACTGAACGTCACAAAGATACTTTATGTTTTTATATAAACTGTCTGTAGGGATCATCTGATTGTCTAACTGTAGTTGAAGATTGTGTGTGTGTCTGTATGTGTGTGTGTGTGTCTGTATATGTGTGTGTGTGTGTGTGTGTGTGTGTATGTTTGTGTGTGTCTATATGTGTGTCTGTATATGTGTGTCTGTATTTGTCTATATGTCTGTATATAGGTATGTGTGAGCTCAGACTCACCTCCAGGCCTCCCGACCTCCTGGCTTTGCCCCCCCAGCGGCAGCAGGAACTCAGACTGAGTCAGCTCCTGACCGGCGGAGAGCAGCGCAGGCTTGACGATCTCATTGGTGGAGGACGGTGAGGCGGCGGCTGCGGCGGCGGCGGCAGCAGCAGCAGCGGTGGCGGCGGCAGCAACGGCTGTCGGGGCGACGGGGATCTGGCAGAACTTTCCGGTGAAGTTTGGCGGACAGATGCAACGATCTTTCTGCAGGCAGATGCCTCCGTTCTTACAGAGCAGAGGACAGAGGACTGCAAGAGAAACAACACTGATCAGACAATAATCAATTGATAACTCTGTCTATACATAGATAAGATAGGATAAAACTGTACTGATCATAATGTCTATCACTGTACAGGCCTCAATATAAAACTATTTCATTCAGGAAATTACACTAATTACACTATTTTCATACTTATTTTAACCTTCTTTTAAGTACTTATTGGTAATTATGAGTATGTGAACATTTTTATATGAGTGCATGTATGATAAATCTTTCCTTTTATGTAAATATCTTCTGCACATTTTTACACCTTGAATATCAAAAACTGATGATTATTAATATGCAAACAGTCAAATAATTACAATTAAAATTAGAGTAACATTCAGATCAGATGCACCATGTTCACAGTCTGCATGGAAACACTCCGTTCTCTCTCACACTGCTGAACAGATGCATTGTGGACCACTGGATCTCAGAGAAGAGAGCGGGTTTTGGTGCCAGCTGAACCCGTCGGCCGCTTCCTACTTCCTGTTTGAGTGCCTGGGACAGGATGTTGGTGTATTGTTACCCAGAGTTCAGGAGGTGTTGAACCTGCTGCTAATGAGCTGATAACACGGCAGCCTCTCTGCAGCAGGAAGGAAACCTGCAGCTTTAAAACCAGGTTCTTTACAACAGTTCACTAGCTATCACATACTGAGGTTATTATTAATGTGAGTTTTATTTGGCCTGCATACTAAACATTACATCCTATGACAAACGTTAATCATACAACTGTTTAGAGAGCTACATGAGTCTCATGTTTTACTGGTAAAGCTTTGATTATATTCATGTGAGACACTGAGGCCTTCACAGATGGTGAACAAAGTCCGCTCTTACACAGAGGTGTTTATGCTCGGCACATTTTTGTTGTGATTTTCTCCAAAATATATACAAACATAATAGTGTGTGAATGTATCATTGATAAATGAGGTTTGGCAAGATGAGCAATTTTAAAAAATATCTTAAAAAATAGTTTTAAAAGCTGCATCAGGTTTGTTAAAATGTACACTTTATTTTGCACCATTTTTTTTACCAAAACTAAGACTGAATACTCTGAAAATGTCAAATGGTGTAACCACAAAAGATTGTATTCCAGAACCTTAATTTAATATAAAAAAGTTAAAATGTACTGTATGTGTTTTTCAGTGAGGGCGTTCACATTTTCGACCTCCGCCCTCACAAGGCCTTGTGTTTGTTCCCACTCATCCCAAACATTTCGTAAGACCGTCACATCGAGCAACTCTTGTGTCTTTACTCGTTCTGTGAGGTTCTTTTGCTGCTCCAGCTGCAGCGACTCTAGGAACTCCTTTGACTCCTTTATTAGCGCCTCCACGTTCAAACACCTCTCAGCTATGGACTCATCAGTCACGTTATTTAACCTGATGCCTCTTAGCCAAGTCACTCTCTCTGTGAGTCGTTTGGTTTTTTCCTTTTCATCCGCTAGTTCAGCTCTGAGCCGACCGATCTGATCTAATCTCTAACACACCATCCCTTCCACACATCTGGTGGTCAGATATCGTGGGACACAGCCCCCCTCTGCTCTGTTATCTTGCTCCAAACACATGAGGTGACTTTAATTCAGTGCAGAGACGCTGGTCGCCAGGTATATACTCACATAGCCATAGCTGCTTTTTAGTGTGTTTAGCTTAGTTAGTTAGTATAGAATAGTGTTTGTTAATTGACACAGGATTGACTTTGTTGATCATTGTATTAATTAATAAAGACAAGTTCCTTCTGTCTTTATTGTGCACATTTATTATGATAAGTGGCTGATTGAGGGATTCAAACCTCCACTGGTCACTTGTGGGTGCTGAAATCCCAGATTTTAGCAGCTTTAACCTCCTGTGACCTGAGGCTTTTGTTTACTATGCATTTTTAATCTCTCCTAGATATAAGGGATTAGTAGAACCTGATAAGTACAACAACTAAACATCATCTTTGAACAGGAAGTAGTTTTTAATATAAATAAAGTCCTCATATGGAGACAATGGGTTTATTTCACTGTATAACAATTAATTCACCAGAGTATAAAACTATTTATTTCCTTCTCTTTACACCAATGATAATAAAGTCCCAACATCCTCAAACATCCTGATTAACAGTGTCGTAGCTTGTTGATAAAATGAGTCACATCTGTATCAAACTACAAACATTATTAAACATAAATAAACAAGTTTCAACCATAAAATCTGATAAGGTTTGTACCTGGTCCACTTTTGATTGACTTCACCAAGATGTCGGTCATCTGGTTTCTACACTGATTAATGTAATGAGCTTTTTCTACCACTAGGTGGCTCAAACAAATGTGTACGAACGAGGACTTTGACCGAACAGGTCAAAGTTAAGCAGAATGAAGTATAAGGTTCAGTAATGTAGTGTCGCCATTTGAGGACACAGGGTCATAGGAAGTTAACTGAACCAGTTTATGAGACTACTCTTTTTGGTTGGTTATTGGTGCCGCGTATTATTATTGATTATAATAATTTCTCTTTTAATAATTTAGAACTATTTTTGATAATCACACATTTAGGCTGATAACCAATTGTGCTCCTACCAATCTCAAATATGAATCCTAATGTCATATAAACATCTGAGTTATTGCTTTGATTTCTATCAAAATGTCCAAACTGACCACGAGTGATGTAGCGCTGCACAGCGAGCTGCAGAACGCCATTCTGAGCTTCTGTCAGACGTCCAGCTTCTCTTTACCTCCTGTCGCTCACGTTGAAAGTGCGACACGGACGAGGACAGCAGGAATGATTACAGCAAGAAGAACAGCTTTAATATTCATTTGAACTCCTGACGGTTGGTTTGAAACACACATAAGAAATTGTGAATCTGTCCTTTAAGGCTTGGGTATAGCGATTAAGTCCGTAAGAGTGTGTGTGTGTGTGTGTGTGTGTGTGTGTGTGTGTGTGTGTGCGCTGGTGTAAAGGCAGTGACCTAATTATTACCCTGGACATCGCCCTACAGATGGATTGCATCAACATACGCACACAGAGTTTGGACGAGGTTTCTGGGGCATAAGAGAGAAAAAAAAACAACAGGCAGATGGAAGAAAGGAATGGGCAGGCATAAACAAGGAGAGATGAAATGATGAAATGATGAAATGATGAAATGATGTAAATACTGATGAAGGGAAGAGAGCAGGAACAGGAGACACACTCATTCTCACACCTGAGTCATCCTTTGGGGCTGAACTCACACAGAATGTTTGTTTCTTTGGCTCTAATATGTGCCAGTAGTGAAGATTGTTTTCATTGTCAGAGGGGTTGTGTAAAGTTCTTAAAGTGTATTATATAAATGTATTACAGTAATAAACACAATGACATGGTTCTCAACTGTTACATGTCAAAAGTAAGTAAGTAGTCAGAAGATCATCTCCCCTCACTGGAAGAACTGAACCTCAAAAAAGCCAAAAACATACAGAGAGACTCATCTCCCCCTGGTCACTCGGCTGCCATCAGGATTTTAAAGACGAGGACAAATAGACTAAAAAAACTGTTTTTATCACAGAGCCATTGCTGCCTTGAATGTTGCTAAAAACTGAAGTGCAATACGTGAAGCTGTTAAAATGCTGCTAACTGGAGTGTGCAATATGCCATTCATTCTATTAAGTGCAATAAATGGAGCTGTTATTTATTTATTCGTATTTTTATCTTTTGCATTTTTGAGGGGGGTTTTGCACCAAAGGATTGCATCCAATTTCGTTGGACTTGTGCAATGACAGTAAAGATTATATTCTCTTCTTTTACAATGGTGCTCTATGGGGGAAATGCTGTTTGGGGCTGCAGGGAGATTTTTTTTGTTTTGTTTTGTTGTTTTTTTTTAGCTGCACTACCACAAGTGACCACTAGGAGAAATTAACTGGTAGGATGAGCGGAAGCCCCCTATCATCTCTTACAACACAACCATGATTAAGACGCTGTGAACTCTGATATGAGTGAAACATGAGAAGCTGCTAGATGAAGCGTTTCTACTCTCAGCTTTGTTAAAGAGTCGGATGAGTGTTAATAAAGTCAAAAAAAAAAAAAAAAAAGGTACGATATGCTGACCTCGAGACCAGCTGTTTGAACGAGAGCCGTGACCTTTTGACCACATGATGTCATCGCCTCCTCCCTCGCCCTGTGTGTGTGTGTGTGTGTGTGTGTGTAGGATACAGAGTTAATGATAAATGAAAGCCATATGTCAGTAGTGTTTCTACTCATTTTACCCCTCTTGTTCCTCTTTCTCTGTACTCAAGTTTCCATCCAAATGTAACACAAATTTTAACCAAATTTTCAGAGAATCATAAAAAAAAGTTTGTTTCCGTTTACTGCTGTTGTGTGAATGTTAGCAGATAAACAGCAGGTGGCGCTAATTCTCCATTCGCAACGAGTATCAGACAAAGCTCAATGGAAATATGACATTTCTGTTAATTTGATGTGTTGATGTGATGCTACGGTGTATTTATGTTTATTATGCTCTTTATTATAATGTGCTCTATGTTTATGTCTCCATGTGGAACAGTTTAATCCTTCTAATATAAAATGTATTTCACAGAATAAGCACTTTGAAGTTGACCACACTGTTGTTGTAACATTTCTTTTCTATATGTTTGAAGTAGACATTGTGTTACCTCAGGCTCATTGTTCTTCTTCTTCTGATTAGAAATAAATCTAAAAGTCAAAGTTCATAAATTAACTTTCTTTACATTCATTTGATTCCCATCAAGAAACACTGGTAATAATTACTTTAATTGTTAATATGGACTTAAAAACTGTTGTGAAATGCAAAATAATAGAATAATAAAAATGCAATAAAAAATGCGATAAATCACAAATAACTATTGAAATTCAGCGATTAGTCGCAATTTTTAAAATTCATGGTTTGCACCCTTAATATTATTATATTACTTCACATGCAGAGTCCAACAGAACAACATAAACTACAGCCCACTGATCAGTGCATAACATATTAAGTAAATGCATTTTCATCGCTAATGATTATTATCGTGATGATTCTGTTTATCGTGATATTTTAAAAACGGTAACAGTAATAATTAAGATACCAGTTAATTCATTTCTATCTCATTCAAAGCTTCTCCTGCAATCTCAGTTTGTGTTACGTTGTTAATATGGACTAAAAACTCTTGTGAAATGCTAAATAATGTCATTTTAAACGTGAAAAAAAAGAAGTGATTAATCGCCATAAAAAATAATAATAGTTTGACATCCCTAATAAAAATATTTACACTCTTTAACATTTGTCATGTGTCATAACCTTTATTTTTTAATCTTTATATTTAAAATCTAAATTCCTATGAACACTTTCGTCTGCTGAATCATGATTTTTTTTTGTTGGGTACTTTGACCTGTAAATATATTAATGTATGTGTCCTATTTCATTAAAATGACATGTTTTACTTATAACATCTTAATCTGAAGGTAACAAGTAACTACAGCTGTCACATAAATGTAGAAATACAAATATTTCCCTCTGAAATGTAGTTTAGTGGCAGTAGCATCAAATTAAAAAAACTCAAGTAAAATAACTAAAAATTAAATGGAGTACAGTATACTGGGCTCCTATTGGTCAACAGACACATTGTAGAAGATATTATTTTTATTTATTCAGCTTTTTTTATTCATTCGTTTTAGCCTGTTCTATTTTTATAACCTGCTTTTTATGTCTGCTTTTACTTCATCACATTACACATCTCCTCTTAGATGTTTATTATTTATTTTCCTCCTTTTATATTTTATTTTTTATTTATTTTCCTATTAATACTCAACCTTACACATCTGGTTTAACTTTCTTTAACAGCAACTATTTTTATTATTTATTTATTTAATATATTTTATGAATCTTTTATTTTATTTTATTTGGCTATTCTGTAGTTTTAGTTTTTATTTCTACCTCTGGTGTTTCTTCACTGCAGATTCATGTTTTTATTGAGTCATTGTTTATTTTGTGTGTCTGTGAGTGTGTGTGTGTGTGTGTGTGTGTGTGTGTGTGTGTGTGTGTGTGTGTGTGTGTGTGTGTGTGTGTGTGTGTGTGTGTGTGTATGTGTGCGTGTGTGTGTATGTGAGTGTGTGTGTGTGTGCGTGTGTGGTTGTGTGTCTGGGAATGTTTTTTGTGTTACATCACCATGCATGAATGTATGTGCTATACAAATAAAGTCTGATTGATTGATTGATTGATTGATTGATTGATTGATTGATCGATCGATCGATCGATCGATTGATTGATTGATTGATTGAGTCAAACTCAACGAGAGAAGGCAGTAAACTTTGGACACAGACAGTCGCAGCTTTCTGGCACAGAGAGAATAATATAACGTTAAAAAATAAACTTGGCATTGTTTTATCAGTTTGATATGTCGTGACTTTTCCTCATTTAAAGATCTAAGATGTTTATTTGCTCATAAATATGATTTCAAACTGATGTTTCATGTTTCAGATGTTACAAAGAATAAGAAATCTACCATCAGTAACATCTTTTATCAGTCAGTAGATGAAATGAAAAAAAGTACCACACCGTCACATTCACATTCACACAATGAGAAACTTCCCAACCTTCATGAGGTCATGCATAATCAATATAACATATAACTCATATAAATAAATGTCTTTATGTGGTGTTTTTTTGGCTACTTCTGTATTTTGCCATCAAAGGTAAAAATGTAGTTTGTGAGAGAGAAGAGTTTCCACTTTAATGGGAAAAGAAATTAAAACTTATTATTTCAACACGTAACGACAGGGCAGTAAAACACTGTAGTTACATATGCGGCAACTTTATTTATGTAGCTTTTATCTGACTTTTACACAAACCAGAAGACCTGAAGCTGTTGGAGTTGGACTCTGAACTGAATTACGTCTGTTTGTTAGTTTTTTGTTGTTTTTTTTAAAGCAGCTGCAGCTGAAAGTCGTAGCTATGAGCTATGAGAGCTCAGAGAGTGAAGCAAAACCAGTCAAACACAACGAGCTGAAACTCACCATGTTACTGCAGCTAATAAAGAAGATTATTAAAAGGATTCATTTGATCATTCATGTATTTAACTCATTGTCGGGATGAAACCAGTGATTATATTCAAGTTTCTCAACTAATTGATTCGTGGTTTGGTCTAAAAATGACCAAAGCAGTTTTTGAAATAAATAATGTCTTCATATGGAGACAATAGGTTTATTTTACTGTGTAACAATAAAGTCCCAACATCCTCAAACATCCTGATTAACAGTGCCGTAGCTTGTTGCTAAAAATGTGTCACAACTACAAACATTATTAAACATAAATAAACAAGTTTCAACCATAAAATTTGATACGGTTTAATAATTGGTCCACTTTTGATTGATTTGGCCAAGATGCTGCCATCTGGTTTCTACATTGATTAATGTAATGTGCTTTTTCACCACTAGGTGGCTCAAATAAGGTGTACGAACAAGGACAACAGGTTAAAGTTAAGCAGAATGAAGTATAAGGTAATGTAATGTCCCCATATGAGGACGCAGGGTCTTATTTTGTCCACAAGTCAAAAATATAAAGTTTACTGTCACATACGACTAAAAGAAACCAGAAAAATATTCACATTTGAGAAGCTGGACTCACAGAATTTTTACTTTTCTCTTGACTGAAAATGACTCAAAATAGTTAATCAGTTATCGAAATAGTTTGCAATTAATTTAAAAGTTGGCAATTAATTGATAGTTTAGTTATCTGATCTGTAAATGTGTTTTGTCATTGTGAAATATCAGTCAGTTGATCAAAGATTTTATCCACTCAGTTTCATTGCATGTATGTTGTAACTGGACAAGTTGAAGCTACTTTTAACTACTTTATAAACTGTTGTACATTTTATTAACTCATCACATGTTTTAAATGTGAAATCTATAAACTAACCAGTGACTACAGCTGTCAGATAAATACAGTCTTTCCCTCTCAGATGTAGTGGAGTGGAAGTGTTAAGTTACATAAAGCGGAAATACTTTAACTACCTTAAAGTTGAGCTCTTTCTTTCCACCTGTGGTTGAGAGTTAAAAGGTACAACTTACAGACTCTGAAGCCCAGTCCATGGGAGCTGTCTCTCCTCGCTCCCGCCGCCGCCGCCGCCAACGCCGCTTCGCTGCTGCTGTACAGCGTGGTCACGTTGCCTCTCTCGCAGTAGTTGACGCATCGGTCCAGGCTGCAGCGCACCTTGCATATGGTTGGCGTAAACATCACCTGGATCCTCTCCACACCTCCTCCTCCTCCTCCTCCTCCTGTGACTGTCTGTCCATCAGCTGGCAGAAGACAGATGAAGAAGATGACAGAGGACAGAAAACACCAGGGTCTCGGCTGCAGCATGTTGAGTGTTTGAGGCGGTCGGTTAGAGTTTCTGAGTGCGTTGCATCGTCCAAACTCCCCAAACCTCTCTCCCCCTCTAAACTCTGCCTCCCTCTTTCTTGCTCTGAGTGAAAACCAGCGTCGCAAGGAGAAAAAAAAAGGAGGGAAGGAAGGAAGAAGAAAACGACCAGACGCTTCCCCCCCCTCTCTGCTCTCTCTGTTTTTCTCTAAACACTCCTGTGTGTGAGCGAGCGAGTGAGCAACAGCGTTTCAGAGCAGAAAGTGAGAGAGAGAGAGAGAGAGAGAGAGATAGAGAGAGAGAGAGTGCTGTCGTGGTATAAAACAGAGAGAGAGAGAGAGAGAGAGAGGTAGAGAGATAATTGAAAGCAGTGTGCTGAACTGGGCTCAGCTCCAAACAAAATGTTTAGCAGGGATCTGCTCCATCAGTCCAAACTGACACAATATCTCTCTCTCTCTCTCTCTCTCTGCTTCACTCCTTTCTTCCTCTCTCTTGTTTTATTGGTGTTTCTGTCCCTTTTCTCGGTACGAAGAGAGCGATAAATAACACCAGTGTCTCTCCGCACAGTCTCCCTGCAGGACATTAGAGGATGTCAGAGTGATGATGCAACCCTGGTTTGAGTTTCAGGGGCTGCATTCACAAAACATCCTGAAGCTAAAAGTGACTGGTCGCTGCGCAGTCAGAAGAAGAACAATCATTCTCAACTTTAAAACAATACTTCCAGCATTCAGGGAGACTCACTTTGACCCATTTACACCATTTCCCTGCACAAACGTCCTGAGTGGGATCAGATAACTATGGAACCTAAAAAACAGGGCTGAGAGTCTGCAGCCGTGCTAGCAGCTCTGTGAGGCTCAACTTTAACGTTGGTTATTTACTTCATTATTAATTCATCTCACAATGACTTTTATGCAGCTCAAAGCACATCTGTTTAGACAGGCGCTTGGGTAATCAATAGGTATCAAGCATTTCATTTATTTGTTTGTTTGTTTTTACATTATTGTTTCTGCTTTTATATATTTATGAATGTGTGTGTGTGTGTGTGTGTGTGTGTATATAGTAACATTTATTGTGAGTGTATGTCTTGTGTAGATTGTTGTAACACCTTTTTATGTGTTATCTTGCCTCTGTAAAGAACTTTGTGACTTTATTTTTACTTTCTAGAGTTATTTCATATTTTATTCTATTAAATGTTTAAAAAGTAGTGACAAATTCTCTGAGGTCACATTGATGTCTTGATGATGGCTTCAGTTGTCTCGTTCTGTCTTCTATAAAATAAAGATAACAAATCCTCACATTTAGGAACTTTGTCCCATCAAATATTTGGCATGTTTGATTGATCAATGACTGTAATGATTAACCAATTACCTAAATAGTTGGGATTCGCTAGAGGTAACGTCAGAGGATTCATCCTGAAGTGAACATGAACATCAGCAGCTGAGATTTTTACATGTGGATCAAACAGACTGACAGTCATGCTGCTGACGTGGCTGAAAAGTTCAATATAAATGCATCCAAGAAGCATTTGATATCGTTTTAATCCAACTTCTGGACGAGGTATGAGACGCATTTTAGCCAGATGTCGAAAAGGTGTAACACATCTATCTCTCTGTGACATCTGGACAGGTGCCTGTGTGTTTCTCAGCTGGTCAAAAACAGTCTGAAACCTCCTTCAAAGTGTGTGAGTCTGACGATCCACTGTACCGTATACTGCCAGCTCAGAGGTTAACGTTAGCACAGCGGAGCAGCAAACACCAGCAGTGACAAACAGGAGCAGCTGACCAACACACAATGCAGCGTTGAACTAACTCTGAGGTGAAGGAAATGCCTCGATGTTAAGTCCGTCTCACCTCAACAACCCTGCAGCTGCTCAGTGTGTTGGTCAACTGCTCTCTACTGCTATCATTAACATTAATAACACAGAGGAGCAGCCCTCCCTCAGTTTGTTATTCTCATACAGGCTGTAAGATTAACTTTTAACTAAGGTAGCAGACTATTTATCAGTGCCAGTTATGTGTAGGACTCGATAGCTTTAATGTATCGACCCAAAAATAAACCGATACTTGCACACAGAGCTAGAAAATATGACTATTTGTATGGACTTGCTCCAAGCCAATCAATGCAGTTGATGCCAAGATGCCACCTAAACACTCGAAAGTGTGGCTACACTCGAGCCTGCAATTCCATGTTTCTATTAGTTGGTATCAGTATCACTTTAAGAGTACTTGGCTTGGGCCTGGTATCATAGTTTAAGCCCTCGTCTCCATAGTGGAGCATTTAGAGGAACGTGTTGGCTGCTGGTGCAGTATGTAATGGTTATGTTGTAATAATGTGCGCAGTGTTTCCACTTTGTTCCACTCTTCATGTTTATAGTTTTTATGCCTCGCTGGTCCAGACTCCACACTGGGTCACTCTGTCAGAGCGTGCGTGTGTGTGTGTGTGTGTGTTGTTGGCTGCTGTGTGTCATTGTTGCAGTCTGCAGTCAGTCAGGACATGAGCTCATAGACAAACAGCAGCAGGAATAACCAGCCTCTGTTCCACCAGAGCCCACGTCGCCCTGCACCCCTGAGGCCCCTGACGAGGGTCCGCAGTCCCGCAGGAAAACAAGAACCAGTTCAGGGATCCATGTAAGAGCCAGAACCCTCCAGATGTTGGACCCTGGCTGCAGGGATTTGCTCCCATACAGTCATTAGTAAGGTCCGAACACTGATGCTGGTGATAAGGTGTGACTGGTGTTGGATGCAGTTGAGGTCAGTCAGTTTCTTCCAAACCAAACTGGGAGACTGATTTCTTTAAAGAAGTCATTACTTTAAAACGTTGTCATGTAGAAACAGCAAAAAGACCAACACAATCTACTGGAAGAACTGAAATACGATGGTATGCTGCAGCTTTAGGATTCATCCTCAGTGGATAAAAAGAGAGAAACGCAGTGCAAAAAATAGAAAAACAGAAAAAGGGAGCGAGAATTTCTGGAAGATTTGTGGACATTCCTAAACAGCTGCAGTGTGTATGTCAGAGAGAAATTCCTCTGCTGATTTAATGTCTCAACACTTACACAGAGATCATGTATGAAGACGATAACTTGAGATTTGGTGTTAAGTGTTTGAAAAGATGCGTCTTGACTCGTGATTAAAGTAGTTTCTGCTCACAGCGGGATGCTGATGGTAGTCTGTCGAAAAGGTTCTCTCACTCATGATTCAAGGATAAAAACGATTATTGTTGCATCTTGATGCATCAATTGTTTTAATTGCTATACATGATTTATTTTCTCAGTTCTCAAGCCACTGAAAACCAATGTGACACATATCGATACCAGCACCAATCCAAGTACCCTTAAAATGATACTGATACCAACTGAGTACTTCAATCGATACCCATCATTTTATACAATTTAATGCTTCTATTCTTTCTTTCTTTCTTTCTGCTACATAGCTAAGTTGGTGACCGCTGATGGTGAGAACTGTAAGAACAGTAGAAGAGATTTGAAATACAGCAATTAACGATTATTTTTTATTAACAATGAATCTGTTAGACTCTTTTCTTCAGTGATCGATTAGTCATTTGGTCATTAAAATATCAGAAAATGGTGAAGATTCAATCACCCAAATCAAACCCAATTTGTATGAAGTGCTACCACTCCTCCACATCTAAACAATTTGATTTTTACACAGATGAATTTAACTAATAGGGGTTGGGGGGAAAAAATGGATGCAGCATAGTATTGCGATATTTTGCATGGAAATATTGTATCGATACACGGACGCCAAGTATCAATCTTTTATTATAGGTATTTGCTCATAAAAATTTATGTTTTCTTTCCTTTGGGGAAATAATTTGCAATGCTATTGTATCGTGACACAAGTATCGTGATAATATCGTATCGTGGAGCCTTTGATGATTACCACTATTAACTATAATTAATAACTCAAATTCACCACGACTTCACCACCACAGACGGGTTGTAGCTGCTGTGGCAGTGGACCAATCACATGTCCCATTAAATCCAAGAATGCTTGTGTTGATTGGCTGTGAGCAAGTTCATATAAACAGTCATGTTTTCTAGCTCTGGGTGCAAAAAGGATTGACTGCAGGTATCGTTTGACTGAGACATTTCCATACTACTTGGTATTGATTTATTTTGGTGGATACCTTAAAACAAAAGGGTTTAATGATGGGTCCGTTTTTTAAAGGATTTTTCATTGGGAGGCCTGTTAATCGATGCAGTGGGAACGCAGGTTTATATGTTGATTTCTTTTCATTCATTTAGCAATAAAACAGATTTACAACACTGTTAAAGATTGTATCTAAAAAGAGAAACTGGCATAAACACAGCAGGGCTCTAACACTGCCAAAAGTTGTTGAATTCATGTATTAAACTTTAATTTCGGGAAGGTTTATTGGACTTAAGATGGTATGACAACTTTAATGCCTCTACTAGTGTTGGGGGGGGGGGGGGGGGGGGGGGGGGGATAATTGGGATTTACAGGAGCCTTGTGTTTAGTTTGTTATTTGTAGATTTGTGAAGAATGATGTTAAAGTTTTGACGTAAACTAACTAAACTAAAGCATCAAGTACCGAATACCAGTGAATATTAAGTTATTAATTGGTTAGGAATTAAGAAATAAGGAAATAAGAAGCTGTTTTTGTCTCTTTCTGTTTCTAAAATGATCTTTGATGTTTTTTCTGCCTCAGTAAACTGTTAGAACAGAGAACAACAGTAAGAACAACAAACACAAAGCTGGACGGCAGGAAGTGAACCCAAAGTCACCTCACCAATAATTTATAACTGATCTATCAACCCCTCCTTCTTAAAAACTAAAGTGGACTGTTCTCCATTTGGTTCTTTCCATAACGGGACAATAACAGGAACTGTTTAATGGTCTAATCACAGTGATCAGGGTTGAACTATGAGACTATATTCACCTTATCTGAAGCTTACACACACAGTAAAAAATAGGCATTCCAGCTCCATTAAATCACATGGGCTTGTTTTTGGACAGAGATGGAAAGAAAAGAAAGAACACATTCCAACAATGTATGGCTGAAAGACACGACCTGTGTGTGTATATATGTGTACAGTCTGTCTATCAACGCCTCCATATCAGCTTCACACTGGTTATTATACAAAATAATGATCCGTGCGTTGCGGTATGTGTCTTAAATACACGCTGAGCTCGTGTTAACATGTCCCAGGGTGAGACGGCGTGATTATAATGTCTGCTCTCGTATCTTTAACCTCCACCACCAGCAGATAAACACAGTAAATATACACACAGAGGTTTGGTCAGGGAGGAATGTTATATAACAGTCATGTAAGAATTATTATTTAAAAAATACACAACAACTTTAACAGGGACATATTCTGCTTTTTATTAGCTCGGTTGATAAGGCGGTTGCTGATGTGGTTGCTAAGGCGGTTGCTAAGGCGGTTCCTAAGGAGACAGGAGCTAAAACGGCCTGTTTCAGACAGAGGCTGAACTGAGCGGCTGCATAAAGGACCAGTAGAAGATAAATAAGGAGTTTTTAACTGGAAATCATGCAAAGATATTCCAATAGAGACACAGAATATTAATATAGAGCTGGAGATGTGAAGAATATGTCGTCTTTAAACCGTTCAAAGGGCCGGTATAAGATAAATAAGGAGTTTTTTTTAATTGTGAATCATGCAAAGCTGCTTCAGTGGAATCCTAGAATGAAAATATAGAGCTGGAGATGAGTATAATGCTCTAATGTTATTCTTTCTATTGATGCTCTTTTTGCTTTGCTGCTCCAATAATGTAAACTTCCCCACAGTGGGGCAAATAAAGGAATATTTTATCTTAAACTCAGGTGTAAACTGTGATGTTTGTGATGTTTATTTCATCTCACCTGCAGTGACGTGGACGGTGTACTGGCCCTTCTGAGTGTAGAAAGTCTTCACGCTTGTTTTTACAGAGGAGGAGGAAGAAGAGGAGGATGCTGGTGAGGACGAGGAAGAGTTTGCAGAAGAAGAGGTCACAAGTTTTTTCCTCTCCTTCTCGATGTGCTTCATCAGCAGAGTAGCCATCTTGTCTCCTCTTCCTCCCCGTGCCAGAGTCTTCCTCAGCAGCATGGCCTGGGCCTCCCTCAGACTGTGATCATAGAAGCACAGAAACAGCTCATACAGTTGAGTGAATCACAAACCGCACTAATTAAACTTTTACATATGTGTATAATTATACATACATCTGGACTAAGTTGAGCAGTTGGAGGAAAAAAGGCATCGTAGGTTGTTGTATCTTGGGAAACAGCGATTGAATTTTCACCATTTTCTGACATTTTAATGAACAAATGACTAATTGATGACTTAAGAAGAGTCTAACAGATTCATTATTAATTAAAAATAGAAGAAGAAGAGAAGTTGGTGAATTCTCCATTGACTTGTATAGAGGCGGAAGTCCTTTTGACACCAAAACGGTCGCCCCCTGGTGGCCTTTTGATAGAATGCAGTTTTAAGTTACTTCGCGTTGGCATCATTTCAGAGGACCTGAACTCCCCGCCTGTCGTATACGCAGCCGACCCCGGTTCGAATCCCGATCAGAGGTCCTTTGCTGCATGTCACACCCCCCTCTCTCTCCCATGTTTACTGCTAAATAAAGGCGTCTATGCCAACAAAATCTTAAAAAGATTTACCGCTGCAGAGTAATGAGTTAAAATATGAAAGTTCACACACACACAACAACTACAAATGAGTCTATTATCATCACACGCTGATCATATTAAAAGTTGGTGGGAATGTTAAAATGTGTGTGTGGGTTTTATTTCTCTCTCTGTGCCTGAAAGAATGATTATAAATCAGCTTCAAATAGTTTGATGAAAAGCAGAGACCTGCTGCAGAGCTGATAACTACAACCCAGACGCCACACACACACACACACACACACACACACACAGACGCCTCTCCGTTTGTTTTCATTCCTGTTGGTGTTTAAAACTCACACTTTTATTTTGAAGAGTTGTTTCACATCATCATTAATCACAGACGTGCTACACACACACACACACACACACAAACACACACACACACACACTTTTATAGTCAGCAGGTTTATTCCCTCTCTGCTCTGCTTCGTCTCAAATCTGTCCCTTTATTAGTTAAATGGTTGTAATTGTGCGTTAAGTGCTTTAATCTGGAAGTGTTGACATTACTCGATGGTTTATAGCCTTGTTATTCTATTTTATTGCATTTATTTTGATTCTGCTTTATTTAACATTATGTCATTAGTATCATTATAATCTATAAATGTTATCTTCATTTTTTGTTGTTTTTTTTTATCTTTTTTTAACCCAGTTTTTAGTTTTATTCTAGCTTTTATTAAACATTTTTACTTTATTTTTAATCTATTTTAACATAGCTATTTCACTCTAACTTTTAATAAACTTTTCCTCTCATTCTCTCTTATTGTTATTTATTTATATTTTCTCTTGCATGTATTGGTCTTTTAATTTTTTCCTTTATTGTTTTATTCCTTTTCTTTATATCTTCTGTCTTATTATCAGCTTGTAAATCAACCATGAATCACTGAGCTGCATTAACCTGAATAAAGCTGCTGAACTTTATACTTAAAGTTTGATTGATTCATTGATTAATGTACATTTTATTATCTTTATTTTCTGATTATTATTATTTTTCCCAATAAAACTTCCAAAAACAGTTATTCTGTTATTAATACTGAGGTTATTAATACTGAGGTTATTAATACTGAGTTTATTAATACTGAGGTTATTAATACTGAGGTTATTAATACTGAGGTTATTAATACTGAGGTTATTAATACTGAGTTTATTAATACTGAGGTTATTAATACTGAGGTTATTAATACTGAGGTTATTAATACTGATGTTATTAATACTGATGTTATTAATACTGAGGTTATTAATACTGATGTTATTAATACTGAGGTTATTAATACTGATGTTATTAATACTGAGGTTATTGATACTGAGGTTATTAATACTGAGGTTATTAATACTGAGTTTATTAATACTGAGGTTATTAATACTGAGGTTATTAATACTGATGTTATTAATACTGAGGTTATTAATACTGAGTTTATTAATACTGAGGTTATTAATACTGAGGTTATTGATACTGAGGTTATTAATACTGAGGTTATTAATACTGAGTTTATTAATACTGAGTTTATTAATACTGATGTTATTAATACTGAGTTTATTAATACTGAGTTTATTAATACTGAGTTTATTAATACTGAGTTTATTAATACTGATGTTATTAATACTGAGTTTATTAATACTGAGTTTATTAATACTGATGTTATTAATACTGAGGTTATTGATACTGAGGTTATTAATACTGATGTTATTAATACTGAGGTTATAATACTGAGTTTATTAATACTGAGTTTATTAATACTGAGGTTATTAATACTGAGGTTATTGATACTGAGGTTATTAATACTGAGGTTATTAATACTGAGGTTATTAATACTGAGGTTATTAATACTGATGTTATTAATACTGAGGTTATTAATACTGATGTTATTAATACTGATGTTATTAATACTGAGGTTATTAATACTGAGGTTATTAATACTGAGGTTATTAATACTGATGTTATTAATACTGAGGTTATTAATACTGAGGTTATTAATACTGATGTTATTAATACTGATGTTATTAATACTGAGGTTATTAATACTGAGGTTATTGATACTGATGTTATTAATACTGAGGTTATTAATACTGAGGTTATTGATACTGATGTTATTAATACTGAGGTTATTAATACTGATGATATTGATACTGAGGTTATTAATACTGAGGTTATTAATACTGAGGTTATTAATACTGAGGTTATTAATACTGAGGTTATTAATACTGATGATATTGATACTGAGGTTATTAATTCTTCATCAGTTGTCAGTTCATCTCAGTCTAACGTACATTTTTGATTGTGACATTTAAATTTAAGATAACTAAGATTTATCCTTTACTGTCATTTTCACTACACACTTCCATACATAAGAAAAATAAATATTGTTTCCATTAAAAGATGAAAAAAAAGCAATCTAAAATGAAAGGGCCTGGATAAAAGTTAGGATTTAAAATAGTTGAATTAAATTATAATTAAAAGGATCTTCATGTTCATATATTTCCTTGCCTGTATAACACTGTGTGATGCCATTGTGTGTTGCCATAGCAACCGACGGCCTGTTGGGTTTATCATTCTGTGATGGTCACTGATATTATTCACATCTGATTTCTATGACTGTGTTTAAGGTTTTCTCTTCAGCTCTTAATGAGAAATATACAAATCTGGGACTCAGACTTCAAATGATTGACAAACATCAGATAACTGTGTTGAAAGTTGACTTACAGTCCCAGAATCAGCTCCCTGCAGTCTGAATCACACTCTGCAGACTTCCCACAGCCTGCACTGACCCTGGCTCTGACCCCTGACCTCCTCGACCTTTGACCTCTGACTCAGGGTTGTGTTGATGGTTGAGAGCTTGAGGAGACTCTGTTTACTTACTGGGAACAAACCAATCCTCCTTCATCTGGCTCATACAACCATGATTTGTGATGAAGATATGAAGGACTTTAATGTTCCACTCAGCTTGAATCAGACGTGAGACGACATTTATGACAAGAAGCAGAACAGATGTGAGCAGAGTAGACTCTGAATCTGAACTCATTTGACTTTATTAGTGATGTGAGCAGCAGCTGCAGATCTTCTTCTGCCAAGTTGTTGATTGAATTTGAACAAACTATCATTTAAGAAAACTAACTTCATGTTTCATGCTCATTCTGCACATCTGCACATTTCTTAAGTACAAATTTAATCACTTTTAAGGCCTTTTTAAAACCTCTAAGTAAAAAAATACTAATGTCACTTCAGTAATAGTCTGCATTACCACATGTGACTGTTGTACTCATATATAATATATTATGAGACATATAATAATATATAATATTATATATAATGAGATATATAATAATATATAATATTATATATAATGAGATATATAATAATATATAGTATTATATATAATGAGATATATAATAATGCAAAATCAGGATGTTACTGTTGTAGTGGGTTGAAATGGAGCTCATATTAACGTCATTTATTTACTTTCATTAATAAGTTGATGTAAAATAAATCAGAAAATAATGATAATAATGGTAAATATTATAATGACTGCACTGTTTCTTTTATTTTTTTAGTTTTTTATATTCTGTTTCTTCTTCTCTGCATTGCTTTTATTGATTGTGTTTTCATTTATTCTGTATGGTTTTATTGTTTTAATGCAAAGCGTCTTTAAGTATTGTTAAAAGCACTCTATAGAATAAATGTATTATTGTTATTATTATAAACTGAACAAATATAACTACGCCCTTTCACTCAGATCAAATTTAATACCTTAACTCACTCATTTCTAGACATTTTTAGACTTTTAAGACTTGACTGTAGTTTGTTTGTATTATGAGGTGAGAGCTCCACCTGCTGCCTGGACAGAGAACTGCACCTGTCTTCACATGTTCTCACAAAGGCAGCAGAGGAGGAGGCGGAGGATGAAGAGGAGGAGGAGGAGGAGGAGGAAGAGGATGAAGAGGAGGTAGAGGAGGAGGATGAAGAGGAGGAGGAGGAGGGTGGGAGGAAGATAAAGGAAGAGAGCATTGGACTTTTGAATGGGCCAAATGGGCTCAGACCCAGGGGCCACAGAGGTCAAGGGGCCCCTAAGCCAGAGCCTCTGTTTCATGTTTCTTTAAATAGAGCATCTGTAGTTATCTTACCTCAGTGGCAGCTTCTTCGCCTCCTCCTCCTCCTTCTTCTTCTTTTTCTCCTCCTCTGACTTTGTTCTTTTTTCCTCCATCTCTTCTTTTCTCTTCTCGCCAACATCCTCCTCCTCTTCCTCCTCTCCTCTCAGCCCCGGATTAGACTCCTGCTTTGTGTTTTTAGAGCTCATAAGTCTTTCCTCTACTTTAAACTCCGGTTCAGACTCTGGATCGAGCCCTCGCTCCAACATTTTAGAGACGTCACCACTCTCCTCTGACTTAGACCCTAAATCATTCTTCACATTTAGTCTTTGCTCTACTTTAGAGCTAGAATTAGACTCCAAATATCGTCCTTCTTCTACTTTTAACACTGAACTAGACCCTATATATTGTCCTCTCTCAACTTTAAGCTCAGAAGTAGACTCCAAATATTGTCCTGTCTCTAGTTTAGGACTCTCATGTAAATCTACAGATCCCCTTCCTTCAGTTTCAGACCTGGAGAGAAACTCTACTCTTTCTTCCCTCCCACTCTCTAGGTGTGGAGACTTTATGTTTGGAGTTTCTTTGAGGCCTGCTGTGATCTCTGCTCCCTCTTCGGTGTCTGCAGTGTCTCTCGTGATGATCTGGAGGTCGTTAATCACGGGTTTAGATTCAGCGAGCATTTCCTTCTTCACCTCCTCCATCCTCTCTGGACTTTTTGGGGAGGCTTGGTTCTCATCCTGCAGTAGAAACCTCTTGGAAACACCTCTGTCTTCACTTCTAGCTTGGACCACTTCAGCTTTACCTCCTAAATCTGCACCAGAGATCTTAACCGGAGCAGAAGTGGAAGATGGATTGTGGTTTGAAGGTGGAGGTGGATCAGAGTGAGCTTTGATGACTTTCAGCTTCTGGATAACAGGTTTGGTGTTTCTCGGCAGGGGGGTGAGGGTTGGTGGCGGAGGGTTGAAGTGGGATGAAGGTCTGTGTGACACACCGGCAGGAAGGATGGAGGTCAGCGTGGAAAACTCACAGCGGGAACCGTGAAATCCTCTTCGGCACATACATCGGTTAGGCTGCCGGCACAACGCTCCATTATGGCAAGGAGGAAGACATCTGGCTACAGGAGAGGAGGAGGAAGAGGAGGAGGAGGAGGAAGAGAGGAGAAATCATTCAGATGGATAATTGATGCATTTACAGGACTACATCTACAGTAAATTCTAATGTTTGAACTGGTTGTGATGTTATCAAAGCGTCTTTAGGTTCTCATGTTTTGTTCTTAGGCAGGTTTCAGATCAGATAATAAAACAAATATTTAGGAACAATAATAAATGTTAAACTGTGATGTGACTCAAATATCCAGATGTTATCTATAAGAAAGGTTTGCAGTGTGTTTGTCATGTAGCCTTACATCATATGTTAAACAAATATTTAACATGTTAAAGGTTTGAATTCATGTGAAAAGCTTCTTTTTCTTTTTTTCTTCTTATTGTCTTCCTGTCCACTATGCAATTTTTATCCTCCTGGGTAAAAGGAACAAACATTTACCTGGTTTGATTTGACTGTTTGTAAAGAATAAGGTTCGTATTATCACCAAATTCTATGTTCAAATCCATCAGCACAAGTTGTACACTTCTTTTTTGGAAATGATGGTCAATAAGCTTCATTTAAATGAAATTCTACTTACTGACAGGTAGACTAACAGCTGACCTGAGCACAACAGCAGGGTTAAGATACATATATGTAATTTTCTCTAATTAGAAATGTGTAATTAAAACCTCTCAGGCGAAACGTTTCAGTTCACATGTAAATATTCCACAGAGGTTGCTGGTAAACAGACGCTTAGTTAGGGATACTTTGTGAAAGTGGGAACAGTGTTTTCCTTGATGGAAATACAAACAATCATCTGCATTTTCTTTGTCCAACTTGTTCAAATTTGCAAAGTTTGGACAAAAACGCAGCGGGACGGAGAGACAGAGGGGTCCAGTGTCTCTCTGTGCTGTTTGTTTGTGGTGTTCAGACTCCTGACCATTACTCCACACTGTTCCTCTACCAGGACAATGTGACCAAACAGTAAAGCTTTACTCTGTGGGCAACGAGCCCACTAGGACTTAGGTGTGTGTGTGTGTGTGTGTGTGTGTGTGTGTGTGTGTGTGTGTGTGTGTGTGTGTGTGTGTGTGTGTGTGTGTCTGTGTGTAAGCCTCCAGACAGAGAGGGTAAATCTGTTTCCATTCACGAGTTTCTGCTTCTTTTTGCAGGCCATTGAGCCAACTAGTAATCCCCGACCTGAAAGAACCCATTTGGATCGGTGTGTGCAGGCCGTCTCCTACAAAGACGTCTAAATACAACTCATTTACAACAGCAAGCACATTTTGGAGCAAATGTAATGCTATCCAGATTAAGTTTTTTATAAACGTAATGAGGAAATGTGGTTAGTAAAGTGTCAAACTGAACATATCAGTGAAAGGTTTTGATCTTGTACAACATCCGCTTGTAGCATTTTTTAAAGTGTGTCTTAAAGCAGCAGTCAGGTGTCTATATGAACAGGTAAAGAGTTTCTCCTCTCTATAATCATTCCTCCTGCTATACTAACTGTGGGTTTAGTCCTCCATCACTTCCATTGTAAACATGATGAAGGGATCTAATGGTCAGTATGAACAGGAGGGATCATTACAGTAAACATGATGAAGGGATCTAATGGTCAGTATGAACAGGAGGAATCATTACAGTAAACATGATGAAGGGATCTAATGGTCAGTATGAACAGGAGGAATCATTACAGTAAACATGATGAAGGGATCTAATGGTCAGTATGAACAGGAGGAATCATTACAGACACATAAACACACTTCATGTTTATTTTAGGCTCCTGATTGCTGGTTTAAGATGCACTGAGAGATGTCTGGTATCACTAAAGGACCTTAACCTTCTGTAGTTACCAAACTCCATCTGATCCACTGAATCTCTCTCCATCTTTAAGGAAAAGCTAAAGAACCAGCTCTATCATGAACACTAGACTCACATTGTTCTCTCCAGACTAGATCCCTGCTTGTGTTGCATTAACGTCACTTTGGATAAAAGCATCTGCTAAATGACACTCTCTAACTTCCTTCACCACTGAACATAATGCTGCTTTCATGTCAGTCAGCACAACACAACTAGGAAAAGCAAACCACTGCTTCTAAAACCGTGTTGTGTGTGTCAATCTGCCACCGTTAGCATCATGAACTGCTTCAGTCTGACAGACAATGGGACGGATGTCTTGAATGAATCAGTGTCGCTGCATAAAACAGAGCGGCTTCACTCTCTGCTCTGCATGTGGATTATATAAACATTCACACTTTATAGATTCAGTGTGGGAACCATAAGGTCCACAATCACTGTAAATCCCTTCAGTGGCATTGATCCGCTCATAAATCCAGCTGCCCACCATAAATTCATACTTTGAACTGTGAGACGTGACGCAGCGTTACTGTACAGTCTGTGGTGATAATGTGTTCAGCACTTCTTTCTCTTTAACTCCAGGTGGATGCTGCAGGACTCAGAGAGCTTTACCTGTTGATGTAGGACAGTAAAGCTCAGAGGTGGAAAGTAGAATTTCGAGGTATTTGCATTTTACTGTAGTATTTCCATGTGATGCTACTTTCTACATCTCAGAGGGCAATATTGTACTTTCTACTCCACTACATTTATTTGACAGCTTTAGTTACTTTTGAGATGAAGATTTGACACAATGGATAATATAACAAGCTTTTCTTTTCTTTTTCAACGGTCAAATAGTTCACCAAAAACCAAAGATGTATAAGGGCTAGTGATAAATAAGAGTTGGCAAGATGAGCAATTCTAAAATATGTTAAAAATAGTTTTAAAAGCAGCATCAGGTTTGTTAAAATGTAAGACTGAATGCTCCTGAAAATGTCAAATGGCGTAACCACAAAAGAATGATAAATATTACATATTTTATCCACCTACAGTGTATTTAAGTAAGGAAGTCACTTAAAACTGCATTCTATCAAAAGGCCACCAGGGGGCGACCGTTTTGGTGTCAAAAGGACTTCCGTCTCTATACAAGTCAATGGAGAATTCACCTACTTCTCACTTGATTTCTAACCTCAGTAATCGTTTTCAAAATGTGTTTATGGTCTCAATCGCTAGTTTAAAGCCTTCTTCAATGCAGTATGATGTTCATTTGGGACATTTTGGCCTCCCTGATTTTATATGTGACGATAAAGCAGGGTATGCATTAGGGCGTGGCTACGTGGTGATTGACAGGTTGATTGGTTCACATGTTCAGGAGGGCGCCTCATGCTCCTCCTGATGCCCATATAAGTAGAATCCCTGTTTTTTTTTCCCAGCATGCACCGGAAATTTTCAAGATGGCGCTGCTCAGATCCGAAACTATTCGCTTCCAAGCAGCAGTCCACAAACCAATGGGTGACGTCACAGATGTTACGTCCATTTCTTATATACAGTCTATGGTTACACCACTTAGACATTTTTGCCATAATCCTCTAATATATTCTCTCAAAATGGATTAAAAGCAGAAATTTGATGCTGGGTCCACAAAAAAAAGAATGTGTGCAAGTTATTCATACGTTCATTTTCACATTTTAACCCCTTTAAATTTAAACTAAAGCACATGGACATAAAAACACACCATTGATCCATAAATATGAAGCTACAGTCAACATAAAGTCTGGAAACAGAAGAAGACAGATAACCGGTTTCTGTCCAGATGCATAAAAAGCTGACAGCACCTCTAAATCTCACTGATCAACACGTTATATCTCATTTATTTAATCTGGACTGAAGTCAAAGTGAGAAAACAACATTTCTATTGGAGGTTATTGATGTTTCTAAAGCACAATTAATTCATTGTGAGATATTAAGGTTAAAACAACAGAATAAAAGTGAAAGTATTTAGATTATTATCAGATTTAAAACTAACAGACCCAAAACAAACTGTACTGAAAATAACAGATATTGTATAAATGATTCAGTTTCAGACCAAATGGCTGCTGCTTAAATCACACTAAGATCTTTTCTTTAAATCAAATTAAACACATGTGGGGTTTAAATCTGAACACATTTCCTCCACATCTGTTTGTTTTTTATGGTTTATATCGTTGGTCAGTTGCAGCCATCATGTCGTAAGTAAAGCAACGGAGCAGCTGCAGATATTAAAGCTCCTCTAACAGAAAACTGCTGTCTGTCCTCAATAAAAACTCATCTGGATCACAGCAACAGGTTTCTGCTGCCGATTTTACTTTTCAGTTCAGTTTTTACTTCTTTAATAAAATCTGACATTAAAAAAAGCATTTAAGCTGGAGAGGCAGTGTGTGTTAGTAATAACTGAATAGTGTTAAAATACAGGAGTCTCTCAGTCAGTTTGATGATGTCATAAAGTAGCGTGGGATCATAAGAGTTTAATGGACTGTGCACACTGCAGGTATCATTTAACAGGATATCACCAGGGACGTTTGGAGCCTAACTAACTAACAACTAAATCTGTAGCAGCAGAAAAAGTAGAGACTAAATGTTTATAATGGGGGTTTCTGCAGGTTTGAACAAGTTCAATTTAAGACCTTTTTAAGCCCATTATGAATTAAATGTTAGACCTACACAAGGTACGACAAAATAAGGAAAATCACAGTCTCAGAATTACTTTCAAAGTAACAAAACATCTGATGTGATCTTGTGTGTGACATCAGTGCTTTCACACCAAGTATGCATCATTTGAGGGACTTCTTGCAGATAATACACACTGTGTTTCCAATTGATGGTTTGGTATCAGTTTTAACCAAACACTGAATCCTGATTGTTGAAGCCAACACTACCTGGATCCTTCAGAAACAACTGAATCACACCAACGCATTTCTCAACAAAAAAAAGGCGACAAAGGAAGCGATAAATAAACGTACATATTTAAGACTTAACTAAATGTAATTTAAGACCTAGTGTTCAACATATGGACGTATTTAAGACTTTTTAAGGCCCAGCAGAAACCCTGATAATGTAGCTCATCGAACCGCCAATCTGCCAATTGGTGGACGATTGGACTGCTAAAAAACGAATTAATGCGTCCAAGCCGGGTACGGGGGGGCTAGGATGGACAAGGACTATCTCCCTCTGTAAAGTGCAATCAGTGCTTGGATGGAAAGAGGGATAAAGGAATTTTTGTACCGTTGTTTAAAAGCTATGGGAGTATAGCGTATACTCTACATGCATAGGGCGACTTTTGTCTTGATAAATGTTAATTGCTTTGTTTAACACCTGCTTGTTAAAACATTCTGCAAGACTGCTAAACTCCACTCCCACTATCTTGCTGGCCACCTTCACAATCTTTAACAGTGCATTCTTATCTCTAATGGAGAGTTGTCTTCATTGCTAAATAACCAGCTTCTCCTGGTCAGGATTGAAAAAGAGAAAGTAATATTGTAAAGTAACTAAATTACTTTCAAATGAAGGAAGGAAGTACATTTGCGCTTGTTTCTCTGATAATTTCTAATCCAGACATCTGGTTACTATGGAAACAATGAGCTTTATTTGATGCAAAGTGGGACGACACATGACGACAGCTGCTTGTACTCACGTTTGGTGCATCTCCTGGTTTTAGGTGACAAAGTCCAGCCGACACAACACGTATCTCCACATACGTTAGGACTGGAGAGAGAGAGAGAGAGAGAGAGAGAGAGAGAGAGAGAGAGAGAGAGAGAGAGAGAGAGAGAGAGAGAGAGTAACACAATTTATTTATTTCATTTATCAGTTTTTTTTCTCTTTTTTTTCTCTTTCTTATATTTTCTCCAAAAACTACATTTATCAAATATAACAATAACACTACCACATGTATAAAATAGAAAGAAAGAAATACACAAATAAATAAACTTTCCCCTCTTTTCTTCAGATATAATCAGGAATCCACCTGTCAGGTGAGTATCTAATTATTGTTAATTATTCATTTAATTTAGTATTAATTTAGTTTTATATTAAGTGCTACATTTATTTCAGTATGCTTAAAATGTCTTTGTTTAGTCTTTTTACTAATTAAGCTATAATTAAACTATTTATTCCTATTTTGGTCTGTACCCAACAAGTGAGGAGATGAAGAGGAGGAGGAGGATGAAGAGGAGCTGGGCGTTGTAACCACAAAGCCAAAAAGATAATAATCACTACACAGATAAAATACCTTTTTCTTTTTCAAAATCACTCTTGTTCTATATTTACAAATTATCATTTGATTGAAAAATTTTAATAAACTAAACTAAATTAAACTTAGCATTCTTCCTTCTCTTATCATGTTTTCTCTTCTCTCTTTTTTCTTTTCAATCATTAAGACATTAAAAATCAATAACACAATTACAAACAGGTTATATACATTTAGCTTAAGATATATACAATATGATAATTATAGTACAACTAATACAACTTTAACATTGACTTATATACAAATTGATTTCTATATACACACACAACCCAAAATAGCTACTAATCAGGTAATAATCAACAATTGCTACCGTTAGTGTTGTTAGCACCAACGGCTATAAACGGCTACCAATGCTAACGGTTGCTAATGCCCGCTTAATGTTGGCACCAACGGCTATAAACGGCTACCAATGCTAACGGTTGCTAATGCCCGCTTAATGTTAGCACCAACGGCTATAAACAGCTACCAATGCTAGCGGTTGCTAATGGCCGCTAACGTTAGCACCAACGGCTATAAACGGCTAACAGCTAACAGCCACCAAAGCGCTAGCGCGGCTAACGCTAACGTTTTTTTCTTTTTTTTCTTTTTCCTAAACTGAATGACTTTGTCAGTGAATAATGTCATATTTATACAAATTAGTTTCAATCAAAAACTCACCAGGATTTTACCTCAGCATAAAGAGCAGCAGTAGTGAGACTGCTCCAGGTTATAGCTCTTGTTTTATCACTCTGGGTTCTGCTGTATTTGTCTGTGTATCTGGATCAGCTGCTGCTTTGACAGAGAGCTGACAGGCTTTTATAGTCTGCGTGCTGGTACAACGGTTATTAACTTCATACATTTAAAAATGTATATTTTATTTTTTTTAAATTTATTTATTTATTATTAAAATCATATCCACATCAATTCACTTTTCTCTAATCAATTTAGTAAGTTATTCAATTTATTTTATTCCACTGTTTTGGTAACCAGGGGTTACATTATAATATGAAGCTTCAGTCGTCTGAATGAGTCAAATCGTCATCTTCTATGTTTCAACGTTACAGTGTTTTTAGTAGCAAAGTCTTTTTGTTACTATGGTTACACCACAGCTCAACAGCTCAACAGGAAACACTGAGAGGGAATCTACTGCTGAAAACACTGATACTACAAAAAGTACTACTACTACTACTACTAATACTACTACTACTACAAAAAGTACTACTACTACTACTACTACTACTACTACTACTACAAAAAGTACTACTACTACTACTACTACTACTACATAAAGTACTACTACTACTACTAGTACTACAAAAAGTACTACTACTACTACTATAGTAGTAGCACCAGTAGTAGTAGTACTGCTACTACTACTACTACTACTACTACTACTACTACTACTACATAAAGTACTACTAATACTACATAAAGTACTACTACTACATAAAGTACTACTACTACTACATAAAGTACTACTAATACTACATAAAGTACTACTACTACTACATAAAGTACTACTAATACTACATAAAGTACTACTACTACTACATAAAGTACTACTACTACTACATAACGTACTACTACTACTACATAAAGTACTACTACTACTACATAAAGTACTACTAATACTACATAAAGTACTACTACTACATAAAGTACTACTACTACTACATAAAGTACTACTAATACTACATAAAGTACTACTACTACATAAAGTACTACTACTACTACATAAAGTACTACTAATACTACATAAAGTACTACTACTACATAAAGTACTACTACTACTACATAAAGTACTACTACTACTACATAACGTACTACTACTACTACATAAAGTACTACTACTACTACATAAAGTACTACTAATACTACATAAAGTACTACTACTACATAAAGTACTACTACTACTACATAAAGTACTACTACTACTACATAACGTACTACTACTACTACATAACGTACTACTACTACTACATAAAGTACTACTACTACTACATAAAGTACTACTAATACTACATAAAGTACTACTACTACATAAAGTACTACTACTACTACATAAAGTACTACTACTACTACATAACGTACTACTACTACTACATAAAGTACTACTACTACTACATAAAGTACTACTACTACTACATAAAGTACTACTACTACTACTACTACTACTACATAAAGTACTACTAATACTACATAAAGTACTACTACTACATAAAGTACTACTACTACTACATAAAGTACTACTACTACTACATAAAGTACTACTACTACTACTACTACTACTACATAAAGTACTCCTCCTCATGTCAGATATCATTGATATAATAACTGATGAAGCTCAATAGAAGCTGATCATCAGTATAAAAAGCATCTGATGGTTCAACACACACTTGAATACATTTCCTTCTCCTTTTTATATCATATATTCTGGGTAAAGGAGTCGATCAGCAGCCCAACACTGGGTCACAGCCCCCCCCCCCCCCCCCCAAACTAAAGTGACAGGCCGGTGTGACCTCACAGCTGTGTGTAACAGGAAGTGTGTGTGTGTCGGTCAAACGCGCTACGAGGCTCGTTTGAGAAGTTTTTTATCACGTTTGAAAAAAGAAAAAAAGAAAGGGGACGAGATGAGGCAGCTGCAGCCTGAATAAAGAATAAAAGAATAAAAGAGGAGGAGAGGAGGAGAAGAAGAAGAAAGAGTCGCCACACATGAAACCTTTTTTTAAATGTAGCTGACGGAGTGAGGACACGGCTCTCTGAACAGGATTTAATCATTACTCACAGTGTACTGGCTGTATTGTAGCAGCAGCAGAGGCCCCACTTCACACACTGCCATCGACTAACACACACACTTACACACCAAGACGTGTGTGTGTGTGTGTGTGTGTGTGTGTGTGTGTGTGTGTGTGTGTGTGTGTGTGTGTGTGTGTGTGTGTGTGTGTGTGTGTGTGTGTGTGTGTGTTAAACCTGTATACACACAGACAGACAGTCTGCTCAGGTCTCACAGTGTCTGAAATCCCTCCCTATATATATATATATATATATATATATATATATATACATATATATATATATATATATATATATATATATACATATATATATATATATATGTATATATATATATGTTACTATAGAGCTCTACATTTAAGCATCTCAACATTATCCAATAAACTGTCAATTATTTTCTTGATTAATTTTATAGATTTTTGCCGTAAAATATCAGAAAATGGTGAAAAAACAGCTAAAATGAAAAAGGGCCCACTTCCCTTCCTGTCTTCTTTTCCTTCCTTATTTTCCCTCCTTCTTTCTTTCCTTTCTTTCTTCCTTCCTTCCTTCCCTTTTTTCCTTCCTGTCTTATTTTCCTTCCTTCCTCCCTTTTTCCTTATTTTCCTTCATTCCTGTCTTTTTTTCCTTTCTTCCTTCCTTCCTTCCATCTGTCCTTACTCCCTTTCTTTCATCTTTCCTTCCTGTCCTTCCTTCCTTCCTTCCTTCCTGTCTTTCCTTCCTTCCTTCCATTTTTCATTCCTGTCTTCTTTTCCTTTCTTCCATCTTTCCTTCTTTCCTTCCTTCCATCTGTCCTTACTCCCTTTCTTCCATCTTTCCTTCCTGTCTTTTTTTCCTTCCTTCCTTCCTTCCTTCCTTCCTCTCTTCCTTCCTTCCATCTTTTTAATAATCCGGCCCACACCAGATCTTATAAACTCGCAGCGGTTTGATCCTTTAAAAGTTTGGACATCAGCTCAGATCAGGTTTGTAGTGAATTAACAGATGTTTCTCTTGTTCTTGCATCAGCTCATCTATCAGATCATCTATCAGATCATCTATCAGATCATCTATCAGCTCATCTATCAGATCATCTAACACCGTGTAGTCTGTGTTCGCCTACGACTCCACATCTCCTTAAAACTTCAGAATAAAACGTCTCCTTTTTAACTCCAGAGAGAACAGTGAGCCGTCTGTTAGGTTTCAGCTTTCATCTCCTGGTTTTACTTCCACTGATCTCACACACAGAGAAACACTGACACATTTAATCTGGATAAATACTGTTCACATAAACACTAAACTCAACTCAAACTCTTCTTTTTCTCTACAAAACAACCCTACATTTAACCTCCTTCTGTTATTTACTGGTTCCAGCTGTTAAAATAAGAGGATTGTGTCATTTTCTTCTTCTTCTATGGTGGTAACGTGAATCATTTCTGAGTTTTGAACTGATTTGAAAACACTTGACGTCATTTTTCACTATTTACTGCATTTTATCAGCAAAACAATTAAATCAGTTAATTTAAATAAATGTGTCAGCTTTATCAATAATGAAAATAAAAAGCTAGTTGTGCTCTAAATGTTAATGTCTAACATCACTCTGGACTCTATGAAACTGATATTTTTCACCATTTTCATAGTAAATTATTAATCTGGTAATTTGAACAATAACCTGACTCGTTTAATATGTTGATATTATAAAAAATGGCTTTCAAAAAGGATTTTCTTTTACTTTTTAGACTCTTATTTGTCTAAAATGTTTTATCCTAAATATTGATTTCCTGTTCTTTTAGCTCAGCTTTAGACTACAGCTACATCTAGAAACGCTGTCTTCATGTAAAAACACTTTTTTGGCAAAGAAACATTTATTTTAAATACATTTTGCTACTAAAACTGAATCCAGGACTGTCATTTTAAGGCGGTATCACTGTGGAAAAATAATGATCTAATAAATCACAAAGTCAGCTGACAACAAACATGAATCCAGGTTGATGATGACGGATCTGCTGCACTAACGTTTAAAATGAAAGGTTGCAGAGAAAGTGAGAAGAAGTTGTTTTCAGATTACAGAGCCAATCAGCATCAGCTCTATTTACCTCCAACACAATCTTGCAAAACAAATCTTGTCCGACCCCAGTCATCCCCTGGTATCGGAATTTAAACTGCTCCCATCCAGACGCAGATGCAGGACAGGCAGATTTAAAAAGTCCTGGTTTCCAGCAGCCATTGGCCTTTTAAATAACGGATGATTTTTAGCCTTTTTAAGCCATTTTAAGGTGGATTGCACGCACTGTGGTCACTTTAACTTTTTTAGTTTTTACTATTTATTGTTATTCTGTATTGTACTTTTGTGGATTGTTTATTTTTGTAACTGTAACTGCTATTGTCGCTTCTATCGTTTTGCTGCTGGCTGCACCACAAATTGCCCCTCGGGGACAATAAAGATATCTTGAACTTGAACTTGAACACACTAAAACACAGTTTAAAGAGGCTAAACAAGAGCTTTAAAAACAGTAATAAAATAGGCAGCGCAGTGTTTAAATTACAGAATTGGAGAAAATTGGAGAAAGAATGTGTTTAATGATCAAATGCCTGAGCCCAAAAACAGAATAATGAAAGAAAACTCATTTATTTACATTGTGAAATTTCACAATAAGAAACTTTTAATGTCAGCTTCATCTCGTAGTCTGAGGCGTTGCTCATTAAAACCTGACAGCAGTTAAAGACTTAAAGCTCTTTTTTCTACACATGCTGCTCTTCATCTGACTCCAGCTCAAAGTCACGGATGTAAAACGGTGAATGAACTCATCTGATGTCAGCGGAGCGATTTTTAAACCCGAAGCAGCGACTTCACGCAGCTCTGATACGGATGAAAGCGATGAAATAAAGCAGATGTATGAACAGAGACAGGAAGAAGAACTTCAGACAGACATTCAGGTGTAAATCACGAGTTTCTTCATGATACGATGTTATATACGATGTTTGCTGATATCACAAAATCTGATTCGATAGGATTCGATAGGATTCAGGAGGCAAATCTCCTTCCTTCCTTCCTTCCTTCCTTCCTTCCTTCCATTTTTCCTTTCTGTCTTCTTTTCCTTTCTTCCGTCCTTCCTTCTATCCTTCCTTCCTTCCTTCCTTCCTTCCTTCCTTCCTTTCTGTCTTCTTTTCCTTTCTTCCGTCCTTCCTTCTATCCTTCTTTCCTTCCTTCCTTCCTTCCTTCCTTCCTTCCTTCCTTCCTTGCTCCCTTCCTTCCATTTTTCCTTTCTGTCTTCTTTTCCTTTCTTCCGTCCTTCCTTCTATCCTTCTTTCCTTCTTTCCTTCCTTCATTCCTTCCTTCCTTCCTTCCATTTTTCCTTTCTGTCTTCTTTTCCTTTCTTCCGTCCTTCCTTCTATCCTTCTTTCCTTCTTTCCTTCCTTCCTTCTTTCCCTCCTTCCTTCCTGTCTTATTTTCCTTCCTTCCTTCCTTCCTTTCACCTGTACTTACTCCCTTTCTTCTACCTTTCCTTCCTATCTTTCTTTCCTTCCTTCCTTCCTTCCATTTTTCCTTTCTGTCTTCTTTTCCTTTCCTCCATCCTTCCTTCTGTCCTTACTCCCTTCCTGTCTGTCTTTCCTTCCTTCCTTCCTTCCTTCAGCAGCAGCACACCTCAGACCTTTCTGTGTCAGTATGTTTGATCCACTCATTAAAAATATCATGTTTTTATTGTTTACTGCATTTTCTGAGAATGTTCTTTAAATGTTTAGTTTTATTTCTCCATGTTTCTCTCATTTCTTTATGTTAAAATATGCACGCTGAACTTGCACCTATATTTGATTATACTGCTTTCTGAAGCATCTTGTAACCTGGTTTTGTTAGATGCTCTATATAAATAAAGTTTATTATTATATTTATATGTTCTAAAAATGTCATCTGGCTCCTCAAAAACATGAGTAGAGTGTGACAAGACTTTAAAGTCACAGAAAGACTTTTTTTCTCTCTTTTTTTTAACACACTCATACAAACATGCCTGTTTTCTTCTTCTTTAAACCTGCTCTGTTTACACACACACACACACACACACACACACACACACACACACACACACACACACACACACACACACACACACACACACGCACGTAACTGCGTCTAATCCTAAACCCTCTGAACTGACTGGCCTTATAAAAGTGTGTGTGTGTTTACTTTACATCCATCACTTGACTGTCACTCAGACTTGCACTTGAAGCCAGTCACACACACACACACACACACACACACACACACACACACACACACACACACACACACACACACACACACACACACACACTCTCTCTCTCACACTCTCACACACACACACACACACACACACACACACACACACACACACACACACACACACACTCTGAGAATTTCACACATTCCTGAGGTGTCTGTGTCCTCACACAGCTGACCGGCTGCTGATTGGTCGGATGCTTTATGGTCAAACACACTCAGCCTACATTTCTTACAGGTAGAGAACAAAATCTCACATCTTCATCTTCATCTTCATCTTCATCTCCACATTTAAACTACGACCTCGTCTCTCTCGGCTGTTTCTAACACTTAGAAACACTTTTATCTTCTGATGACCATTAATTACTTTGCTTTTTTACAAATTTACATCCAATATAATAATAATAATAATAATAATAATATTATAATAATAATATAATAATAATATTATAATAATAATAATATTATAATAATATTATTATAATAATATAATAATAATAATATATATACCAAAAGTCTGAATAGAGGCAATCTTTTATTTCTAAAGATCAGCCTTCCTGAAGACCAGAGTGGAGAAGCTTCCTGAAGCTGACTGACTGACTGAGTTACTGAGTTACTGACTGACTGACTGACTGACTGACTGACTGACTGACTGAGTTACTGAGTTACTGAGTTACTGACTGACTGAGTTACTGACTGACTGACTGACTGAGTTACTGAGTTACTGAGTTACTGACTGACTGACTGTGTTACTGACTGACTGACTGGCTGACTGACTGACTGACTGACTGACTGACTGACTGACTGAGTTACTGACTGAGTTACTAACTGACTGACTGACTGACTGAGTTACTAACTGACTGACTGACTGAGTTACTGACTGAGTTACTAACTGACTGACTGACTGACTGAGTTACTGACTGACTGACTGACTGACTGACTGACTGACTGAGTTACTAACTGACTGACTGACTGACTGACTGACTGAGTTACTAACTGACTGACTGACTGACTGAGTTACTGACTGACTGACTGACTGACTGACTGAGTTACTGACTGAGTTACTGACTGACTGACTGAGTGACTGACTGACTGACTGACTGACTGACTGACTGAGTTACTGACTGACTGACTGACTGACTGAGTGACTGAGTTACTGACTGACTGACTGACTGACTGACTGAGTTACTGACTGAGTTACTGACTGACTGACTGAGTGACTGACTGACTGACTGACTGACTGACTGACTGACTGAGTTACTGACTGACTGACTGACTGACTGAGTGACTGAGTGACTGAGTGAGTGACTGACTGACTGAGTGACTGACTGAGTTACTGAGTTACTGAGTTACTGACTGACTGACTGACTGACTGACTGACTGGCTGAGTTACTGAGTTACTGAGTTACTGACTGACTGAGTTACTGAC
This sequence comes from Scomber scombrus, assembly GCF_963691925.1. Classification (NCBI taxonomy): domain Eukaryota; kingdom Metazoa; phylum Chordata; class Actinopteri; order Scombriformes; family Scombridae; genus Scomber; species Scomber scombrus. The sequence goes on along the minus strand of NC_084974.1, from coordinate 31,696,360 downwards.
TGACTGACTGACTGAGTTACTGAGTTACTGAGTTACTGAGTTACTGACTGACTGACTGACTGAGTTACTGAGTTACTGAGTTACTGACTGACTGACTGTGTTACTGACTGACTGACTGGCTGACTGACTGACTGACTGACTGACTGACTGAGTTACTGACTGAGTTACTAACTGACTGACTGACTGACTGAGTTACTAACTGACTGACTGACTGAGTTACTGACTGAGTTACTAACTGACTGACTGACTGACTGAGTTACTGACTGACTGACTGACTGACTGACTGAGTTACTGACTGAGTTACTAACTGACTGACTGACTGACTGACTGACTGAGTTACTAACTGACTGACTGACTGACTGAGTTACTGACTGACTGACTGACTGACTGACTGAGTTACTGACTGAGTTACTGACTGACTGACTGAGTGACTGACTGACTGACTGACTGACTGACTGAGTTACTGACTGACTGACTGACTGACTGAGTGACTGAGTGACTGAGTGAGTGACTGACTGACTGAGTGACTGACTGAGTTACTGAGTTACTGAGTTACTGACTGACTGACTGACTGACTGACTGACTGACTGAGTTACTGACTGACTGACTGAGTAACTGACTGACTGACTGAGTTACTGAGTGACTGACTGAGTGACTGACTGACTGACTGACTGACTGACTGAGTTACTGACTGACTGAGTGACTGAGTGACTGAGTTACTGACTGACTGACTGACTGAGTGACTGAGTGACTGACTGAGTGACTGAGTGACTGAGTTACTGACTGACTGAGTTACTGACTGAGTGACTGACTGAGTGACTGAGTGACTGAGTTACTGACTGAGTGACTGACTGAGTGACTGAGTGACTGACTGACTGAGTTACTGACTGAGTGACTGAGTGACTGAGTGACTGAGTGACTGACTGAGTGACTGACTGAGTGACTGAGTGACTGAGTGACTGACTGAGTTACTGACTGACTGACTGAGTTACTGACTGACTGAGTGACTGAGTGACTGACTGAGTGACTGAGTGACTGACTGAGTTACTGACTGACCGAGTGGCTGAGTTACTGAGTTACTGACTGACTGACTGACTGACTGAGTGAGTGACTGACTGAGTTACTGACTGAGTGGCTGAGTGAGTGACTGACTGAGTGACTGAGTGATTTACTGACTGACTGAGTTACTGACTGAGTGACTGAGTGACTGACTGACTGACTGACTGACTGACTGACTGAGTTACTTACTGAGTGACTAAGTGACTGACTGACTGAGTTACTGACTGAGTGATTGAGTGACTGACTGACTGAGTGACTGAGTGACTGAGTGACTGAGTGACTGACTGACTGACTGAGTTACTGACTGACTGAGTGGCTGAGTTACTGAGTTACTGACTGAGTTACTTACTGAGTGACTAAGTGACTGACTGAGTTACTGACTGAGTGACTGAGTGACTGAGTGAGTGACTGACTGAGTTACTGACTGAGTGACTGAGTGAGTGACTGACTGACTGAGTGACTGACTGAGTGACTGAGTGATTTACTGACTGACTGAGTTACTGACTGAGTGACTGAGTGACTGACTGACTGACTGACTGACTGACTGAGTTACTTACTGAGTGACTAAGTGACTGACTGACTGAGTTACTGACTGAGTGACTGAGTGACTGAGTGACTGAGTGACTGACTGACTGACTGACTGAGTTACTGACTGACTGAGTGGCTGAGTTACTGAGTTACTGACTGAGTTACTTACTGAGTGACTAAGTGACTGACTGAGTTACTGACTGAGTGACTGAGTGACTGAGTGAGTGACTGAGTGACTGAGTGACTGACTCACTGAGTGGCTGAGTTACTGAGTTACTGACTGACTGACTGACTGACTGACTGACTGAGTGACTGACTGACTGAGTGACTGACTGACTGACTGAGTTACTGAGTGACTGGCTGACTGACTGAGTTACTGACTGACTGACTGACTGACTGACTGAGTGACTGAGTTACTGACTGACTGAGTGACTGAGTGACTGAGTGACTGAGTGAGTGAGTTACTGACTGACTGAGTGACTGAGTGACTGACTGACTGAGTGACTGAGTGACTGAGTGACTGAGTGACTGACTGACTGAGTGACTGAGTTACTGACTGACTGACTGAGTTACTGAGTGACTGAGTGACTGAGTGACTGAGTGACTGAGTGACTGACTGAGTGACTGAGTGACTGACTGACTGACTGAGTGACTGAGTTACTGAGTTACTGAGTTACTGACTGACTGACTGACTGAGTGACTGACTGACTGAGTGACTGAGTTACTGAGTTACTGACTGACTGACTGAGTGACTGACTGACTGAGTGACTGAGTGACTGAGTTACTGAGTTACTGACTGAGTGACTGACTTACTGAGTGACTGAGTTACTGACTGAGTGACTGACTGAGTGACTGAGTGACTGAGTGACTGAGTTACTGACTGACTGAGTTACTGAGTGACTGAGTTACTGACTGAGTGACTGACTGACTGACTGACTGACTGACTGAGTTACTTACTGAGTTACTGAGTGACTGAGTGACTGAGTGACTGACTGACTTACTGACTGACCGACTGACCGAGTTACTGAGTTACTGACTGACTGAGTTACTGACTGACTGAGTTACTGAGTTACTGACTGACTGACTGACTGAGTTACTGAGTTACTGACTGACTGAGTTACTGAGTTACTGACTGAGTTACTGACTGAGTTACTGACTGAGTTACTGACTGACTGACTGACTGACTGACTGACTGACTGACTGACTGACAGACTGACTGAGTTACTGACTGACTGACTGACTGACTGAGTTACTGACTGACTGACTGACTGACTGTTTCCTCTCCTTTGTCATGTCTCACTTTCTTGCACCCTAAAGGACAAAGCTCCAGTCACACTTGTAGTTTAGGATCATTTGATTGTTAGACACTTTTTGTTTTTATTTTATTTTTTTACCTTATTTAAATTTATCTGTGGAAGCTGAAATGTGTTGGTCTAAACAATCAAGTTGTTGTGTCTCGAGCTTTAATCCTTTTTACACTTGTTTCCTTCTCTGTGCACCTTGAAAGTAGCTGAAGTTGTGCCAGAAATCTCTAATCTGCCTTAACACACACACACACACACACACACACACACACACACACACACACACACACACACACACACACACACACACACACACACACACACACACACACACACACACACACACACACACACACACACACACACACACACACACACACACACACACACAGAAGCTACTGATATCCACACATCCTACATTAATATCTATGTTGTACTTCTTCAATTTGGGTTGATTTGATTTAATGAAGCCTCTTTCGTGTGGTTGCCATGGTGTTGCCATGGTGTGTCAACTCCGTAACACTTTCTACTTTAACCTCATAAAGCTGATAATACTTGTAGTCTACTTTTTACTTAAGTAGCCTAAATCAGATTTTGAACGCAGTACTTTTACATGAACTTTACATTGTTGAACGTGTATGTAAGCAAACAGATTTAAATACATCTTCCACACATGTTTTTGTTATTTAACCATGATTTAGTGCTTTTACCAGGGTTATTATAGTTAACTAAAACTAAAACTAGCAGTGAAAAACTAAATAAAAACTACAATACACAATGCAAAACTAACTAAAACTAAACTGAATTGCAGATAAAATCAGCTTAGATTTAGTTTTCTTATCATTTTCTCCATTGTTTCAGTGTCTCAGTGTCAGCATTATTTCATCCTTTACAGCTTCTACTAATCAAGGCTTTCCTCCCAATACCTGAAACACTCAAACTAAACTAAAACTACTTCATCACTTGTTAAACTCACTCAAACTAAACTGAAAAACTCAATAAAAATAAAAATTAATGGAAATTTCAAAACTATAATATATATAGTAAACCAAGCTATAATGAACTGTGTTGTGTTTCTGCTGCTCACCGGCTCGGAGCTGCTCTCCTGCGGGCACCGGGCTTCCGTCCTCGGAGCTTCACCCCGGTCCCCGTCTCCGAGGCCGGATTCGGTGTGTGTGTGCCGGTGCTCTGCTTCCTCCACCCGGTCTGACCACCGTCCCTGTCCCGGTGTCCAGGCTGCATGCTCGGCTGTACGCCTTCATGCACCCGGCGCTCCCCGGGCTGCAGCCGGTGCTCCCCGGGCTGCACGCCTTCCTTCTCCCGGTTCTCCCCGGGCTGCAGCCGGTGCTCCCCGGGCTGCACGCCTTCCTTCTCCCGGTTCTCCCCGGGCTGCAGCCGGTGCTCCCCGGGCTGCACGCCTTCTTCCTCCCGGTGCTCGCCTCTCTGCACGCCTTCCTTCTCCCGGTGCTCCCCGGGTTGCACGCCTTCTTGCTCCCGGTGCTCCCCGGGCTGCACGCCTTCATGCTCCCGGTGAGGAGAAGCAGTAGAGGACCGAGCAGCGGCTGCAAGGTGAAAAGTTAAAGTCCAGATAATCAGCAGAGACAGCAGCATGTTCAAGTCACAGGTGTCACTCACACAAGACGAGAAACACAGAATAACTTCAGGATATTTTTTATATGATTAAATAAAAACAGTGAAAAGATGCATGTTGCATGTGAGAGAGGGTCTGAGTGCTGGAAGGTCCCAACTAAACTGGCCCCAAGCATTGTGCGGCTGTTGGTGGTAGCTGCAATTAAGTCCCACCCACAGCTGCCTCACAGGGACTGATCCACAGCACACACACACACACACACACACACACACACACACACACACACACACACACACACACACACACACACACACACACACACACACACACACACACGACCTGCCATTGATGCTCAGACACCAGACAGCCAAGTTGAGGTCAGTTGCAGCTGTTTAGATTCCAGCTGTGGATCTTTGCAGATGAAGACAGGATTCAGGGACAGTGGAAAGTTACTGCTGAGTTGAGTGATGAAAGATATTTAATACAAGGGCCACATACAGAACAATTTGATCTCAGTTAAAAAGATGGAAGGAAGGAAAGAAAGAAGGACAGATAAAAAAAGGAAGGAAGGAAGGATAGAAGGAGGGAAGGAAAGATGGAAGGAATGAAGGACAAATGGAAGGAAAGATGGAAGGAAGGAAGGAAGGAAGGAAAGACCGACAGACAGAAAGAAGGAAAGATGGAAGGAAAGATGGAAGGAAGGAAGGACAGATGGATGGAAAGATGGAAGTTAAGAAGGAAGGAATGATGGAAGGGAGGAAGGAAAGAAGGAAGGACAGACAGACAGACAGAAAGAAGGAAAGATGGAAGAAAGGGAGGAAGGAAGGAAAAATGGAAGGAAAGATGGAAGGAAAGAAGGAAGGCATGATAGGAGGAAGGAAAGATGGAAGGAAAGAAGGAAGAAAGGGAGGAAGGAAAGAAGGAAGGACAGACAGAAAGAAGGAAGGAAGGAAGGAAGGAAGGAAGGAAGGAAGGAAGGAAGGAAGGAAGGAAGGAAGGAAGGAAGGAAGGAAGGAAGGAAGGAAGGAAGGAAGGAAGGAAGGAAGGAAGGAAGGAAGGAAGGAAGGAAGGAAGGAAGGAAGGAAGGAAGGATAGAGAGAGAGAGAGAGAAGGAAAGATGGAAGACAGGGAGGAAGGAAGGAAAGTGGGCCGGATTGGACGCCTCAACGGGCTGGTTCTGGTCCACGAGCCTCATATTTGACACCTGCCTTAGATTCATTTGTGATGCATCATTTATTTGAACATCTGATGCTACGCTCACTTTCAAACTGTAAATCAATAATAGATTCATTATAAAGTCAAACTGTGTTAATGTGTAAAATAAAGTACACTGAGTTATCAAGACGTTATGGTAGTGTTTGGTTTCATGTGTTTTAAACTAATGTTTCCTGAAGTTTGAAATCAGTTTGATCAAGTTTATGCTCTTTAAGAAAAATCTGAATTTCAAAAATAGTCAAAATACTGTTTATATTTTAATTGGTTTGTTTGTTTCCACTTTTTATTGTATTTTTGAATATGAAAGGAAACCGAGGTTGATCTTTTTTGTTTGTTTTTTTATTTCTGTGTCTGTTGTTTCTTGTAGGTTTGTCTGTTTGTTGTGTTGTACTCACTGGATGATTCACTTATTCACACACAATAAAGACATTCAGTCATTGCTGTGCAACAGGAGATATGTGTAGAAAGCATGAAATGAAAACAATGACAATAAAGTATGAATAAATATGTTTTATTGCTACTTTTTTACCTTGGAAAAAAATGCATTTTGGGTAAGGAAAAATTTACACACATTAAAAGATTTGGTAAAAAGAAACATGTTTTGGCCCATGCACATACATATAAACATAACGATTATACACATATCAGTAATTGCAGCACAGTAAAAGAAATCGAGTTGTACCTAAATTCACTTTGCTAACGAAAACAGTTGGGCCAGAATACTTCATACAACATTATAAAATACATCTTTTCATTTTCATTTCAACAGTAGATAATGATACAGGCTTTAACTAACTTAACAGGTTCTAAACCGTACTCTTTAGTGTCATTTTAAAAAGAGACCCAACATTCACACATGAACAAGATCTTAGAGATCTTCTCAGTTATGGTGACAAAACATAATAAATAAATAACAAATAGTATTGCACATTACGTATCTGAATATTGCACTTAAGACTGTAGTATTAGCAGCATGACCGCCCCACAGGTAAAAACAGTTTGAGTTATTTTGTCCCTGCTAAGCTCCTGTATCTCTCGCTGAAAGAGCTACTTAAGTCCTTCACACTCAGATGCACAGGGTGAGAGGTGCTGTCCATGATGGAGGACAGTTTGGCCCTGACCTTCCTCTCTCCCACCACCTCTATGAGGTCCAGGGGGCAGCCACAGACTGAGCTGGCTCTTTTAATCAGTCTGTTGATTCGGTTCAGTCTGTTGATTCGGTTCATGTCTCGCTCAGAACATCCCCCTACCCAACACACCTCTGCATATGAGACCACTGACGCCACCACAGAGTCGAAGAAGGATCTCAGCAGTGGTCTGCACACACCAAACAATGCCAACCTCCTCAGCAGGTGCAAACGACACTGACCCTTCTTGTAAATAGAGTCAGTGTTGTCTGACCAGTCCAGATTAGTATTGAAGTGAACACCAAGGTACTTGTATGTCCTCACTCTATCGATGTCCCTGGATGTTCACTGCTGCATTCAACTTATCCTCCAATGCATGTTCCCTCCTATCAGGTTTAGAACAAAGTCTGAAGGCAAAGCAGAGTCCAGCGAATACAGCTGCTGTCAGTCCAACGTAGAGGCCGATCCTTTCCCGACTCTCTGGATGCAACAGAGCTTTCTGAGGTTTGGGCTGATCAACAGCTGCTGTACAGGACAGAAAAATAACATAATTATTGTACTTTTATCCCAACATTAAACTATCCTACTTGTGACACTTCACATTGTTCATGTCCAAAATTTAAGTCTGGACTGTTTGGGTTTGAACTTGGTGATGTGTGTGTCCACATACAGCATATTGTCTTTTTCGGGGGGGCATTTTTTGCCTTTATCAGTAGATAATCAGTGGCATGGAGGCCAACAGGAAACAATGAGAGAGAGACAGAGAGAAAAAGTCCCTTGCCAGACATGAAGCAGGGACATTGCAGGTATGTAGCATGCACTATAACCACTCAGCTACTGGACGCTCCATACAGCATATTTTTAACAATACAGTAGCTGCTGAGTACAACCACACTCATAAGGTTTAGCAGTCCAGTCTGTACATCACTGATAACATGCATTAAAAAGGCTTTCTGAGTTTTACTGAATCATCTCACCAGTGACATTGAGGTAGCATCTGTTGGATCTCCAATCGTACTTGATGCGCACTTTACAATTGTACCGACCCGAGTCATTAGTCCTGAGTCTGGACACCTCAAGTCTGATTCGTCCTTCTCTGAGAGCGTCTTTGTCACACTGAACTCGTCCTGCAAACTGTTGATCCTGAGACTCTGAGATCTCAACACCCTCAAGTACTTCATACAGGACTGAAACCTTGTGATCAGTGAACATGTCACAGAAGATGTTCAGTGAGGTGGAGGAACTGTCAGGTTTGGATGTAAACGTCCATTCCAGTGTGATGTTGTGGTTCTCCTCTGCCTGATAGGAGGTCTGTGTCACATTCACTACAAATGTTCCTGTTGAGGAGACAGAGAGGGAAAGGGAGGACCAGACAGTTCAAAGATACTGCAGTATAGGAAAGGTGATGCATAATACAAAAATGACTAAAACAAGAGCAACAACTGAATAAATAACACTCTCCCTATTTGCAATAAGGCATTTTTTACAACCTTTAATAAGTTCTGTAAATGTTATCACTCACAGATTAAAGATGAAGGCCGTAAAACCTGTTAGCGAGGCTGAAAATGTATTTTATTATTTATATTCATGGATATTAAAGAAAACATGTAAACTAACCAGAGACACAGGAGGTCAGGCCAATGAGCAGAAGGATCTTGCAGATCATCTTCTCCTTGTGAGAGAAGACAGAGGAGAGGAGTCATGAACACATGAGGTCATGAAGTTCAGTCATCTCAGGTTGTGAGAAGGAAAATCTACAACTTCAAACCTCAAATCTCATGTCAGAAACAATGTGGACTACAACCACAGACACATAAGACATTTCTATAGTAAATTACAGAAATATAGTTTATCTCTGAATACATCTAACACAATTAAAAATCTTCAGTTTCTCAAGTGCAGTCATGTATTTGTCACTAGATGGCGCCTCAACAGTGAGAGTTTATTACAGCAGCTCCAAATCCAAGTGAAACAGATTACACCCAATATGTCATGAGGCATCACACTTCCTGCACAAGGAACATAATAAGTTTACTTCAAATATTTGAGACGATAAAACATAATTTTTATCATTTTAATAATGCTTCATGTCACTACAAAAGATGAAATTTCACTTATGGGGGTCAACTGAGTAGGTTATCCTCAAGTTTGAGTCTATCAGAGTGTAATACACGAGTCATAAGATCAACTTCTGAATGTCTGAGATCTGAGTCTTGCTCATATATTCAAAACTCAAATCTGAAGTAAATCATCTCACTAAACAGTTGTGTTTTCTGCATGTTAAAACCTACATCTATTCTTACAACAAGCTTGAAATCTAACAAATGGAGGGGGGGGGGGGGGGGGGGGGGTTCCAGAGAGGAGGTCACAAACTCTGAGTCTACCCCTAAACTCAGAGTTGACTTACTCTGAGATGGAAAACTCTGAGTATCCAGTTCCAGAACAGCTGATCTGAGTATGTTCACTTGAGTTTCATCATCAATGGAGCCCCGACACCTTGATTCACAATGGCAACTACTGAAAAAAAAAGATCGAGTTACGTCACCTCACAGGAGCTTCACCTGCAGGCCTGTGGCGAATATGAACATATATTTCACAAAAAGTAACACCGCTGCAGACGCTAAGGAGAGAGAAGTAACATGGGAGAAAATTGCTGCCAGAGTCAATGCACTACTGCATTGACCTAACTTACCTACACTTACAATTGTAGCATACAGGTGAAAAGTGGTGTAACGTAACTGGAAGCAGCTAAAAAAAAAGAAAAAAACTAATTCAGAAAAGTAAGGCACTTTTACATCGAACAGAAATAAGTTTTGTGAGTTTTGAGTCCGCATTTTCGATTTTGCTACTCGGAGCTGTCACTACCCGACTGTCTGTCGCTACTACAACTGTCTGTTGTAGTAGCCGCCCCGGCTAGCCGCCCCGGCTAGCCGCCCCGGCTAGCGGCCCCGGCTAGCGGCCCCGGCTAGCGGCCCCGGCTAGCCGCCCCGGCTAGCGGCCCCGGCTAGCGGCCCCGGCTAGCGGCCCCGGCTAGCGGCTCCGGCTAGCCTCAGTTTTCTGTGGTATGTCAAAATCAGAACACATTTATTCTTACTTTACAAGGACTTTTATTTTTGAGTTTGAAGCTGTTGGGGTTAAAACTGATGAGAGGAAACGAGGATGATCAGTTGTTTGACACCTCTAACATAAAATACCTATACATTCTGACTTTCATGCTCTTTAAAACACCTGAACTCGAAACTTCTGCTCGTTAAAACTTGGTAATAAACCTCCTCTGAGCTTCAGCGTTACTCCCGGTGTCTGTTGTACTCACAGCTGGGACTCACGGTGGCGGATCAGCGGCTCAAACCTCCAGCAGAACCCGGTGGAAGCTGCAGACACACTGTCGGATCTTGCAGGAGAAGGGCAGCCAGCTGCTGATCATGCTGCTACAGTCGGAAACTTCATCGAGCCCTCCCAAGCGTTGTGCGGCTGCTGGTGGTAGCTGATATTAAGTCCCACCCACTGCTGCCTTATTGGCACTGATCCACAGCACACACACACACACACACACACACACACACACACACACACACACACACACACACACACACACACACACACACACACACACAAACACGACCTGCCATTGGTGCTCGGATTCCAGCTGTGGATCTTTGCAGATGACGACAGGATTCAGGGACAGTGGAAAGTTACTGCTGAGTGTGATGACAGACATAACACAAGGGCCACATACAGAACAATTTGATCTCAGTTAAAAAGATGGAAGGAAGGAAGGAAGGAAGGAAGGAAGGAAGGAAGGTAGGTAGGAAGGAAGGAAGGACAGACAGACAGAAAGAAAGATGGAAGAAAGGGAGGAAGGAAGGAATGACAGAAGAAAGGGAGGAAGGAAGGAAGGAAAGAAGGAAGGAAAGAAAGAAAGAAGGAAGGAAGGAAGGAAGGAAGGAAGGAAAGAGAGAGAGAAGGAAAGATGGGAGGAAGGAAAGAAGGACACATGAAAGGAAGGAGGGAAGGGAGGAAAGAAGGAAGGAAGGAAGGACAGACAGAGAGAAGGAAAGGTGGAAGAAAGGGAGGAAGGAAGAAAGGGAGGAAGAAAGGAAGGAAAGAAAGAAAGAAGGAAGGAAGGAAGGAAGGAAGGAAAGAGAGAGAGAAGGAAAGATGGGAGGACAGATGGAAGAAAGGGAGGAAGGAAGGAAAGAAGGAAGGAAGGAAGGAAGGAAAGAAGGAAGGACAGACAGACAGAAGGAAAAATGGAAGAAAGGGAGGAGGGGAGGAAGGAAGGAAAGAGAGAGAAGGAAAGAGAGAGAAGGAGAGAAGGAAGGACAGACAGAAAGAAGGAGGGAAGAAAGGAAGGAAGGAAAGAGAGAAGGAAAGAAGGAAGGACAGACAGAAAGAAGGACGGAAGGAAGGAAGGAAGGAAGGGAGGAAGGAAGGAAGAAAGGAAGGAAGGAAGGGAGGAAGGAAGGAAGAAAAGAAGGTAAGGGAGGAAAGAAGGAAGGAGAGAGAGAAGGAAAGATGGGAGGACAGATGGAAGAAAGGGAGGAAGAAAAGAAGGTAAGGAAGGAAGGAAGGAAGGAAGGAAGGAAGGAAGGAAGGAAGGAAGGAAGGAAGGAAGAAAGGAAGGAAGGAAGGAAGGAACGAAGGAAGAAAAGAAGAGAAGGGAGGAGCAAGGAAGGTGGGCCGGATTGGACGCCTCAACGGGCTGGTTCTGGTCCACGAGCCTCATATTTGACACCTGCCTTTGATTCATTTGTGATGCATCATTTATTTGAACATCTGATGCTAAGCTCACTTTCAAACTGTAAATCAATAATAGATTCATTATAAAGTGAAACTGTGTTAATGTGTAAAATAAAGTACACTGAGTTATCAAGACGTTACGGTAGTGTTTGGTTTCATGTGTTTTAAACTAATGTTTCCTGAAGTTTGAAATCAGTATGATCAAGTTTATGCTCTTTACAAAGAAAAACCTGAATTTCAAAAATTAGTAAAAATACTGTTTATATTTTAATTGGTTTGTTTGTTTCCACTTTTTATTGTATTTTTGAATATGAAAGGAAACCGAGGTTGATCTTTTTTGTTTGTTTGTTTATTTCTGTGTCTGTTGTTTCTTGTAGGTTTGTCTGTTTATTGTGTTGTACTCACTGGGCGATTCACTTATTCACACGCAATAAAGACATTCAGTCATTGCTGTGCAACAGGAGATCATGCTGCTTCAGTCAGACACCAGCTTCTGTCGGAAGAATGTAACGAAGTTCGTTTCGCGCACAATACATTTGCTTCCTTATAGTTAGCCAATCATGTGTCTGGCACAAATGTAGATACCGCCCCTAAAAATCTATTGGCTCTAACGGTTAAAACGAAGTGTCAATCATCCAAATCGACCAACCCCCGCCGAGCTATCAGCCTGCGTATCTTCCGGAGCTAAAACACAATATTTTTAAATGAGTGCGCGTGGCGCGTGGTGTGAGAGACGGTAGCCGTGTTTTGAGAGAGTTTGTCAGTATTTTTGATCATTTATTTGAACAACAGTGGTAGGACGTTGTCCAACCAAACACTCCATGGAGGAGGTGTTGCAGAATGTATTTAAGGAGGATCCGGAGGACCCAGTTTCTACTGAAGACTCATCAGACGACAACCGGTTGCATTGTTTCAGCAGCGACAGCGATTACGTGCCTTCATCAGAAAGGTACAATTCAATTCATTATTAGTATTATTTAATATTATTCAGTATTGGCACTTTTCCACTATACAGTTGTAGCACTACTCGACTCGTTTTGGTACCAGGAAGCTTTTCCATTACTATAGTACCTACTCAACGTGGGCGGGGTCGTCATAGCAACACTGCATTAAACTGCCGTGACTTCCGTTAATACGCGACATAAAACACATAAACAATGGAGGACATGGAGGCGATGGTGTACTTGCTGCTGTATGAAGCTTTCTGTCTCACACAAAGCAAGAAAATTGAGCCGTATGGCTGTAACGCTGTTGTTGGTATTTAAAAATGGCGGGCTTGATTCTTGTGTGGGACGGCTCATGACTCTTCCAGTGACTCTCTGACCAATCAGCGGCCGGCAGTCTGTGACGTCACATTTAGTATCGGCTCGCTTGGAACCTCGGCAGAGCAGGTACTAAAAAAGCACCAGGTACCAGGTACTATCCCTGATGGAGACGCAAAAAGAACGAGTCGAGTCGTGCTGGAACTGTGTAGTGGAAAAGCGCCAAATATAATGTATATAATGTCTGTTTTATGCTAGATAGATACGTGTTTTTATATGTTATGTTTACTGATGTTAAGTTTGTTGATTATTATTATCACACGTCGATTGCTTTTGTGATTACATGTATTGCACTTTCAAAACAAGGCCACTGAATAGATAAATGTATTATTCTTCCGCATTAGGTTTGACAGTGACAGCGATTATCAGCCCCAGCAACCATCAACGTCCCAGACGGGCCCATTGCCATCTTCCACCACTCGGATGCAGGGAGGATTCCCTCCTCATCCAGATTTTGCTCCCCTCTCATACTCTTCTGATTCGGACTCACCTGAAGAGAGGCAGCCGAAGCGCAAAGCGAAAGCCAAACAGACGGCAAGCAAGCGTGGTCGAAGTGGGTCTGCAACACTAGTAGTGAAAAAGGAAGAGGAGGAAGAGGAAGAAGAAGAGGAGAGGTGGCATGACAGACAAGAGAAGGACAAAAAACCTGAACCTCTGCGATTCAGACCGGCTAGGATCCCTGGCCCTACATGTGACACAACAAAGTCATGGTCTCCCCTTGCCCTCTTCCAGCTGTTTTTTTCCACCTCTGTTGTCCGTACCATAATCAGCAACACAAATGCCTACGCTGCTAAGAGACAACAAGCCGGAAAGAAGTTCAAGTGGGAAGCGCTTACAGTGCAGGGTTTCTACACATTTTTGGCTGTGACTATTTTCAATGGCCTTGTGACGGTCCACAATAAAGCTGACTGTTGGAAGAAGACATCCCCGTATAACTTCTCCTTCCCACCTAACAAAATCACACGTAGGCGTTTTGAGGACATCCTGTGGTCACTTCATCTCAGCAACCCTGCTGAAGATGAAGAAAATGATAAAAAGAAGAACACTGGGGAATATGACTGTCTCTTCAAAATAAAGCCTCTCTACAGTGAGCTGGCGGAGGCCTGCAAAACCCACTTCCATCCACATAAAAACCTCTCAATCGACGAGCGTATGGTTGCTTCCAAAGCCAGAATAAGCATTAGGCAATACATGAAGGACAAGCCCACAAACTGGGGGTATAAGCTTTTTTTTCTGGCAGATTCTTCCACAGCCTACACATGGAACCTTTTTGTTGACACAGGCAAGAGTGTGTCCACCACAGGTCAGCGTCTGAGTTACACAGCAGTCATGGACCTATTGCCTTTTTCTGTGCTCGGTAGCGGCTACACTGTGTATACCGACAACTTTTACACAAGCCCTGCCCTGGTCCGGGATTTGGCAAAGAAGTTCATTGGCTGTTGTGGAACCATCAGGAGAAATAATGTTGATTATCCTCAGACCCAGACAAATGACCTGCCTAAGAAAGCTGAGAGGGGAGATCTGCGTTGGATACGGCGCAGCAACCTCCTCTTTGTGAAATGGATGGATTCACGGGAAGTGACCATGTGCTCGTCGGTGCATGAGGCCTTCACTGGACAGACGGTCAGGAGGAGGGTGAAGGAGGCTGGTGTGTGGCAGGTGAAGTCTGTACCTGTCCCCGACGCTGTACTGGACTACAACCACAACATGGGAGGTGTGGAACTATCGGATGCACTGATGGGCTACAACAGCGTCAGCCACAAGACCATGAAATGGTACAAAACTTTTTTTTATCATTTCTTGGACATCGCAGTGGTGAACAGCTTCCTGCTACACAAGGAGCTGCTGAAGTTGCGGAACCCTGCACAGACAAAGCTGCACACCCAAAAGACCTTCAGAGAGCAGCTGCTGAAAGAGATGTTGAAGTTTGCTGAAGGCTCAGCAGCTACTCCACCGCCTGCAGCTAATCCACCGCCTGCCACCACATGCATGCCCGTCTACTATACAAGTGATGACTCTGACAGAATTCGAAAACATTGCAAGAGGTGCCTCAAGGCTGGGATCCGGAGGGTGAAGACGTCCTTGTATTGTAGAAAATGTCTGGTCCCACTGTGTCTCAATGCAAAAAAGAACTGTTTCCAGCTCTGGCACGACAAGCAGTAGAGAGGAAAAGGAGACTCAGGAGGAGCTGTTTTTATACAGTCAGTGTAAATAGTTGTGTGATTTTGTACAATTTACAGTTTACAGTTTGTTTTTTATTATTCTTGATAAATAAATATGTTTCATTTTGATTCAAACTTCAGCTGCTTTGTATGGTTTTCTTTGAAAAATGTAGTTTGGTTGTCTTTTGAAATTTTTTTAAAAAAACTCAAACTGTTAAATGTATGTGATGATCACCAATAATGGCATAAAAGTGAAATATATAAGTTCAGTAAATCAAAAACTTCAAATGGCACCAATGGGGCCAAAATGACCATTTTGGAGAGTCTGCTTAAATAGTTTGTACTAAAACCTCTGTAATTTTGCTCTGCTTCACTTTATAAGGATCAAACTTGGCAGAGATAATGGTCACACATCGTGCTATGCTTTGATTTAGAATTTTAGCTTCATCTGCTTCATTTCAAAGAGATATTCATTGAAAAAGTGTGATTTTTTTTTTCTCGCAGAAATGAAATCTGTCATTTATGCTTGTGTGCCATCTTTATTTACTCTGAGCCAGTGACGTAAATACTGATACTTACACATCTGAACACATTTCACAAGTGTTCCCTTTATTATGACACCAAAATTATTCAAATAGACCTTGTAGATGCAGAGATATACTCTATTCATTTTGGGTATGTCTTGAGCAGAAACCTAAAAAAGAGGCTGGGGCTTAAGAGTTGCACAAGCCGTTTTTCGCGCATTATGTTTTCTGTTTGTTTGTTTTTGCTCAGCTAGCTGAAATAAGCAACACCACTGAGACACTTAATTGATCAGCGAGGGGGAATATGAATAAGAGGAAGGTGGAGAGAGGTTAAAATTAGACCAAAACACATATAATCTCAGCAATATATTGCTTAGTCCAAGACAAATCTCCCTAAGCGGGACAATAAAGTATAATATTGCACTTTATTTCTCTTATAGATTATCAATGTTTTATTTATGTCTTAAATTGTTTTTAATTGTCTTAAATGCTCTTATGGCTCAGGGAGTGCTATCAAAATTTCGTTATATTGATGTCTGACCCTCAATATAATGACAATAAAGCTACCATTACTATTCTGTAATGAATATAGTGTAATTACAGTCTTTATACCACCAGGTGTCAGTAGTGAGCACGTTCTGTGTTTACTAACCACCATTAAACCTAAAGAAGAAGAAGAAGCAGAGGAAGCTAGTAGCGACCTCTAAGAAGAAGCAGCAGCAGCACAATAAACATGTGAATTAATTTAACGTGTTGACCAGAACAGACTGGCGGGACTTGTGTTATTAAACCTTTCCACACACTTTATTCCCGCCAGTTTATCAGCGGACAGAGATCCAACTGACTGAGCTGCAACCAGCTAACAGCTACCAGGATGGACCTGTTCGACGACCTACCGGAGCCCACTCAGCCTCCCGGTGAGTCCCGGTTATTATTTTAATAAATAATAATATAAATAATAAAATAACAACCCGGGACCCGGGGTTATTATTTAATACTCAGCCTCCCGGTTATTATTTAATACTCAGCCTCCCGGTTATTATTTAACACTCAGCCTCCCGGTGAGTCCCGGTTATTATTTAATACTCAGCCTCCCGGTGAGTCCCGGTTATTATTAATACTCAGCCTCCCGGTGAGTCCCGGTTATTATTAATACTCAGCCTCCCGGTTATTATTTAATATTCAGCCTCCCGGTGAGTCCCGGTTATTATTTAATATTCAGCCTCCCGGTGAGTCCCGGTTATTGTTTCCCGGTTATTATTTAATATTCAGCCTCCCGGTGAGTCCCGGTTATTGTTTCCCGGTTATTATTTAATACTCAGCCTCCCGGTGAGTCCCGGTTATTATTTAATACTCAGCCTCCCGGTGAGTCCCGGCTGTGAAGCTGCAGAGCGATGGGACATTGAAGGTGCAGACAGTGCAGGAATATGACAGCAGCAGCATGATTCATGTGTTAACACTGACAGACATTAAATAACATAGATATAACGTTTAAGACACTTTATTGGAATTCACTCTAAATGCAGCTCAGTTCCTCCTACAGTAGGTTCATATTTTGAAAATTCAGTTTTTTCTTGAATGAGTTGATTTATCTTTGGACTGCATTACTTTGTACTAAGTGTTTATAGTGTCAAGGCAGAGCTTAAGCCTGCACTAGTCAATCAATAAATCAATCAATCTTTATTTGTATAGCGCCAAATCACAACAAAGTCATCTCAAGGCTCTTTACACATAGAGCAGGTCTAAATTGAACTCTTCAGGTTTAATTTAAAGAGACCCAACATTCACACATGAGCAGCACTTAGAGACAGTGGAGAGAAAAAACTCCCTTTAAACAGGAAGAAACCTCAGAACCAGAACCAGACTCACAGTGGGAGAACATCTGCCTCGACTGGTTGGAGTAGAGAGGAGAGAGAGGAAGGAGAGGAGAGAGAGGAAAGGAGAGAGAGGAAGGAGAGGAGAGAGAGGAAGGAAGGAGAGGAAGGATAGGAAGGAGAGGAGAGAGAGGAAGGAGAGGAGAGAGAGGAAGGAGAGACAAGCACATTGAAGGTCCAGATTACCTGTGAGACAGGAAAGCACAGACAACTCCGGGGAAGAAGTTTAGCTTATTGATGCATTAATAGTACATGAATGTTAATGGATATAGATGGATGGAGAGAGAGAGAGAGAGAGAGAGAGAGGAGCTCAGTGCATCATGGGAGTCCCCCGGCAGTCTAAGCCTATAGCAGCATAAACTAGGAGCTGGAGCCCTAACTATAAACTTTATCACAAAGGAAAGTTTTAAGCCTACTGTTAAACATAGAGAGGGTGTCTGCCCTCCGGACCGAATCTAGGAGATGGTTCTAGTCAGCATTAGAGAGGAATAAATGTCAAAACATCTGCATGAAGCTCATGATAAAACAGCTGGAGGAGTATTAGAGGCTGAGGTTAATGAAGCTTTAAATCCTGTATTTCCTCTCAGTGATGAAGCGTTTTGTTTGTTTTCATTCGTCCTCCAGTTGCAGCTCAACAAAAGTCCACCAGAAAAAAAGAAGAGGAAGAAAAAGACGAGGAGGAGGAGGAGAAGAGTCGAAAACGAAAACGAGAAGATGCGGAGTCCCACGCCGATGAAGAAAAAGAAGAAGAAGAGGAGGAGGAAAAGGAGGAGATCAAGAAAGTTTGTAGAGAAGGTTTTCAGCTCTTCCAACGCAATGTTTGTTTGCATCCTTTTCTCTAATCTGAGTAGATGGAAATATGACACGAGGAGTGTGTGTGTGAACATGGACTTACTGTGTGTGTGTTTGTGTGTGTGTGTGTGCAGGTCTACCCGTGCTGAGAGGCTACGTGGCGGCGAGACGAGGCGAGCGAGAGGAAATGCAGGATGCTCATGTGACGCTTCCAGACATGAGCAGCTGCGTGTCGGCTCTGCCCTGCCAAGCGTAAGATAAGAAGAAGAAAAAAATATAAAAAGAAGAAGAAAAGAAGATTCAAATAATTTCAGATGTTGTGTTTTTGTGTGTGTGTGTGTGTGTGTGTGTGTGTGTGTGTGTGTGTGTGTGTGTGTGTGTGTCGGCAGGTCTTGCGTCTCGTACTTCGCGGTGTTCGACGGTCACGGCGGAGCGCGAGCGTCTCGATTCGCTGCCGAGAATTTGCATCACAATCTGGGCAAGAAGTTTCCCAGCGGTGAGTTTAAAGGGACAGTCTGACTAATTATCAATGAACAAGATCAATCAATCAATCAAGAGGAGAGAGAGGAAGGAGAGGAGAGAGAGAGAGAGGAAGGAGAGGAGAGAGAGGAAGGGGATAGAGAGGAAAGATAGCAGGAAGGAGAGGAGAGAGAGGAAGGAGAGGAGAGGATGGAGAGGAGAGAGGAAGGAGAGGAGAGAGAAGAAGGAGAGAGAGAGGAAGGAGAGGAGAGAGAGGAAGGATAGGAGAGAGAGGGGAAGAGGAGACAGAGGAGAGAGACAGGACGGAGAGGAGAGAGGAAGGAGAGTCGAGAGAGGAAGGAGAGGAGAGAGGACGGAGACGAGAGAGAGGAAGGAGAGGAGAGAGAAGAAGGAGAGAGAGAGGAAGGAGAGGAGAGAGAGGAAGGGGATAGAGAGGAAGGAGAGGAGAGGATGGAGAGGAGAGAGAGGAAGGATAGGAGAGAGAGGGGAAGAGGAGAGAGAGAGGAAGGAGAGGAGAGAGGAAGGAGAGGAGAGAGAGGATGGAGAGGAGAGAAGAAGGAGAGGAGAGAGAAGAAGGAGAGAGAGAGGAAGGAGAGGAGAGAGAGGAAGGATAGGAGAGAGAGGGGAAGAGGAGAGAGAGAGGAAGGAGAGGAGAGAGGAAGGAGAGGAGAGAGAGGATGGAGAGGAGAGAAGAAGGAGAGGAGAGAGAAGAAGGAGAGAGAGAGGAAGGAGAGGAGAGAGAGGAAGGATAGGAGAGAGAGGGGAAGAGGAGAGAGAGAGGAAGGAGAGGAGAGAGAGGAAGGAGAGGAGAGAGAAAGAGGAAGGAGAGGAGAGAGGAAGGAGGGG
>NC_084974.1:31671796-31674296 GCF_963691925.1 Scomber scombrus | reverse complement strand
CCCACATGCAATCGATCAGTTTTGAATCTTTTGAACTTTACTTCTTAACAAAGTTGAATCTACTATAGTGTAACTGTGTTTAACTTCTTCTTCTCTTCTCTGTTGCAGGTTCATCATTCTGGCCTGTGACGGGCTGTTCAAAGTGTTTTCTGCTGATGAAGCGGTTAAATTCGTCCTCAGCGTCCTGCAGGTGTTTTTATGTCTTTATGTCTTTAAAGGATGTTTCATATGTTAGGTTTCAGTTCTTCTTCTCTTTGCTTTCAGTTTAATATTCATCCTGATCTGTTCTAACCATCATCTATCCTCCTCTCTTATTTCTCTCCTTCTCTCTCCTTTCATCTCTCTCTCTCTTCTCTCCTTCTCTCCTTTCATCTCTCTCTCCTCCTCCCTTCTCTCCTCTCTTTTCTCATTTCACCTCTCCCTCTCTCTCCTTTCATCTCTCTCTCCTCCCCCTCTCTTCTCTCTCTTTTCATCTCTCTCCGCCTCCCTTCTCTCCTCTCTTCTCTCTCCTTTCACCTCTCCCTCTCTCTCCTTTCATCTCTCTCTCCTCCCCCTCTCTTCTCTCTCCTTTCATCTCTCTCTCCCTTCTCTCCCTCTCTCTTTTCATCTCTCTCCTCCTCCCTTCTCTCCTCTCTCCTCTCTCCTTTCATCTCTCTCTTTGTCTCTCTCTCTCTCTCTCTCCTCTCTCTCTCTCTCTCTCTCTCTCTCCCTCCTCTCTCTCTCTCTCCTCTCTCCTCCCTCCTTCTCTCTCCTCCAGGAGGGAAGTGTTGAGCAGAGGTCAGGACTGACGGAGGAGGAGGTTCGGTTTGAAGCAGCGTGTCAGCAGCTGGCCAGCGAGGCTGTGAGGAGAGGCTGTGCCGACAACGTCACTGTGATCCTGGTTTCTATTGGCTACTGAACACACACACACACACACACACACACACACACACACACACACACACACACACACAGCAGCCAGTTTACATTCTGCTCATCTGCCTTCTTCTTTCGTCTGTTTTACAATAAAATCCTTTTTCTTACATTTGATGTCAGAGTCAATTCTTGATGTGTGTGTGTGTGTGTGTGTTTGTGTGTGTGTGTGTGTGTTTGTGTGTGTGTGTGTGTGTGTGTGTGTGTGTGTGTGTGTGTGTGTGTATGTGTGTGATGACTAAGAAGCAGTGTTTGCACAAAGACATAAATATGCAGACGCTTCATTTTAATCAGATTATAAAACTCTGAACCAGTTTCATATCAGTTCATCAGCGGCTCCACCAGCCTGTCAGTGAAAGAGAGAGAAGAAGAAAAAAGGAGAAGAAGAAGTGCAGGTTCACATTCTGCAGTTTTTGTCTGGGAAGTCTTCTTTCTAAATATTCAATATATTCAATTTCAAGTCCATCAACTGTAACTTTCTATGACAGGTGAGAATATAAATATGAACATGTATTTAAAAATATGTATAATATCTGAAACTTTCCACTGTCAGTATGTAAAAGTGTAAGTTAATTTATATTAATAATTTCAACAATTCTTTTAATTTTTACTTCATTTGCAGATCATTTTCTTGATTTATGATTCAGTTTTTTTGTCCATGTTTCACAGAAAATGAAGTGTTATAATTTCCCACAAAACCAAAGTAATAATTTATTATTTAGAATTTACTGTCACAGAGGACTAAAGAAAATATTCACATTTGAAGAATTATAGAGTTTGAAGATTATTTCTTAAAGAGTGAATCCTAATGATGATTATTGGATTATCAAAATAGTTAGCAATTAATTTAATAGTTGGCCTCTAATTGATTAAAGGACAAAAAAATAATACTATTGTTTCTGTGCTGGAGACACAGCTGGACAAGGTACTAGTACTACTAATAATACTACAAATACTTCTACTAATACTACTAATAATAATACTTTTATTATTTCAGTTAACTAAATTATTGTTTAACTGCTAGTTTTAGTTTTATTCTTAGTGAACTATAATAACCCTGCTCTGATCTCAGCTTGGTGGTTGTAGTTCCACTCCGAGCCGCCGGGGGCGCTGTCTCTCTCTGCGGGCTCAGAGTGCATCATTCCCGGATCTGTGGCGGAAGCTGAGCAGCAGCAGCAGCAGCAACAGAGGCTGCAGGATGCACACAGCTGTCTGATCACAAACACTAAACTACCTTTTTATTCACGCTGTAAACCTCCTGCTGCAACATGCGCGCGTTCATCGGCGCGTGCACGGTGCGTGATCTATCGGCTGCGTTTGAGACTATCGATTAGGCGCGAGGAGGAAAGTTATTGGTGGTTATATTTGGTCGTGGACTTAGTTTAATATGAGTGACGTGAATCATCATGATCGATAACCGATGACAGGCTAAGTGTCAGCATGACGGATCAATAAACGTATCGACAGGTGATCAGAGAAGAGAACAGCTGGCAGACATCATGGACTCGCTGCTGGACTTTGAGGAATGCATCAAAGACTCTCCTGAGTTCAGGTAAGTAAACACACTCACACTGTCACTACGCATGCG
>NC_084974.1:31624296-31666796 GCF_963691925.1 Scomber scombrus | reverse complement strand
AGTGTCATCAGAGATAATATTAGTGTACTTAACAAGTTAATATGGAGGGAAACGTAGTAAAAGTACCAATACAGTAAAGTAAAATACTCCATTACAAGTAAAAGTACTGCATGAAAAATACTACTACACTAAAAGTACTGCAGTATTATGGTGATGTAGTATGCAGTATTACAGTAAAAGTACTGCAGTACTATGAGTGATGTAGTATGCAGTATTACAGTAAAAGTACTGCAGTATTATGAGTGATGTAGTATGCAGTATTACAGTAAAAGTACTGCAGTATTATGAGTGATGTAGTATGCAGTATTACACTAAAAGTACTGCAGTATTATGAGTGATGTAGTATGCAGTATTACAGTAAAAGTACTGCAGTATTATGAGTGATGTAGTATGCAGTATTACACTAAAAGTACTGCAGTATTATGAGTGATGTAGTATGCAGTATTACAGTAAAAGTACTGCAGTATTATGAGCGATGTAGTATGCAGTATTACAGTAAAAGTACTGCAGTATAATGAGTGATGTAGTATGCAGTATTACAGTAAAAGTACTGCAGTATTATGAGTGATGTAGTATGCAGTATTACAGTAAAAGTACTGCAGTATAATGAGTGATGTAGTATGCAGTATTACAGTAAAAGTACTGCAGTATTATGAGCGTAGTATGCAGTATTACAGTAAAAGTACTGCAGTATTATGAGTGATGTAGTATGCAGTATTACAGTAAAAGTACTGCAGTATTATGAGTGATGTAGTATGCAGTATTACAGTAAAAGTACTGCAGTATTATGAGTGATGTAGTATGCAGTATTACAGTAAAAGTACTGCAGTATTATGAGCGTAGTATGCAGTATTACAGTAAAAGTACTGCAGTATAATGAGTGATGTAGTATGCAGTATTACAGTAAAAGTACTGCAGTATTATGAGCGATGTAGTATGCAGTATTACAGTAAAAGTACTGCAGTATTATGAGTGATGTAGTATGCAGTATTACAGTAAAAGTACTGCAGTATTATGAGCGATGTAGTATGCAGTATTACAGTAAAAGTACTGCAGTATTATGAGTGATGTAGTATGCAGTATTACAGTAAAAGTACTGCAGTATTATGAGTGATGTAGTATGCAGTATTACAGTAAAAGTACTGCAGTATTATGAGTGATGTAGTATGCAGTATTACAGTAAAAGTACTGCAGTATTATGAGCGATGTAGTATGCAGTATTACAGTAAACATATTATCTATGACATCATTAGATTATTAATGTCGTCTCTTCCTGTTTCAGCCTAAAGAGCCCCTCCCTCTCATGTCTCCTGGGGATAACTCACCGGGCCCCCCCCCTCGCAGGCCGCCGGCGCTGGGTGTGGCCCTGCGTGGCCCCGGGAACCATCGCTGCTGTGACTGCAGCGAGGAAGAGCCTCGCTGGGCCTCCATCAACCTGGGAGTCACCATGTGCATCGAGTGCTCGGGGATCCACAGGTAGAGTCAGAGCCGAGTGTTAGAGACTGTTAGAGATAAACAATACGAGCTGATTAATACAATAAACAGTTTGAGTCACTAGAACATTACAGGGAAAATATTAAGTAAATGTTAATCATATTTAAGCATAAATAATATGAATTGAAACTAATTAATTAAAGTCTACTTTATGTTTCACAGACAGGAACATCACTGTTATGAAATAATCAAGTAAATCTTATCATTAAGAGAGTAGATTTTATTATACTTTTTTATTTTAAATGACTTAGTTGTATGAAATTATATTACTCATTATAATTATGTACATTTAGTTCATCTTCTATTGATAAATGTTGAATCTTTTTATACATCACAAATCATACAACTACAATACATAACAAAAAAATTCAATAAAAGTATTTATTTTGTCCACAATAAACATGAATTAATCACTCCATTCAAAATTAACAGCATCTTAATGACTCTTATAAACATCTGGATTGAGAAAAAAAACATTATTATCATGACTCCAAATCTGTTTTAACCTGTTTTTCCCAAGTTGTGACATTTTTCTTTAGATATTTAGACATATCCAGCTCTGTGTAAAAAGGATTAGACACTAAAAGTAAAGTGAAAAAGACTTTGGATCGTTTTTATTGATCAGTAACAAACAGCATTTAAATAGAGTGGTTAAAAACAGGAAATAAATGTGTCTTCATGTCTTTATGTCTCTGGCTGCTTGATGTTTACTGTTTGATGTTATTAGTGTAATGAGACTTCGTCCTCCTTGCAGGAGTCTTGGCGTTCACCTGTCCAAGGTTCGATCTCTCACTCTGGACTCGTGGGAGACCGAACAGCTCAAGGTAAAACCACACAGCTTTAGTTTTAAATATATAAACACATTATTACAAGTGTATGTTTGTTTTTTGCTTTTATATTTTTATGCTCTTCGAAGTTTTAATTTAGTCTTTATTGCTTTTCTTGCTTTTGAAAAGAAAAAGAAAATCAGTCGTTCACCAGAGGCTAGGCGATACGATATTATCATGATACTTGTGTCACAATACTTGTGTCATGATAGGATATCATCATACTTGTGTCACGATGCGAAATTATCATGATACTTGTGTCACGATACGTATGTCACGATACTTGTGTCATGATAGGATATTATCATATTTGTGTCCCGATACTTGTGTCACGATACGTGTGTCACGATACTTGTGTCATGATACGATATTATCATGATACTTGTGTCACAATGCGAAATTATCACGATACTTGTGTCACTATACGATACGATATTATCACGATACTTGTGTCACGATGCGGAATTATCACGATACTTGTGTCATGATGCGATATTATCACGATACTTGTGTCACTATACGATACGATATTATCACGATACTTGTGTCACGATACTTGTGTCACGATACTTGTGTCACGATACTTGTGTCACTATACGATATTATCATGATAATTGTGTCACGATGCGATATTATCATGATACGATATTTTCACGATACGATCTTATCACGATACTTGTGTCACGATACTTGTGTCACGATACTTGTGTCACGATACGTGTGTCACGATACTTGTGTCATGATACGATATTATCATGATACTTGTGTCACAATGCGAAATTATCACGATACTTGTGTCACTATACGATACGATATTATCACGATACTTGTGTCACGATGCGGAATTATCACGATACTTGTGTCATGATGCGATATTATCACGATACTTGTGTCACTATACGATACGATATTATCACGATACTTGTGTCACGATACTTGTGTCACGATACTTGTGTCACTATACGATATTATCATGATAATTGTGTCACGATGCGATATTATCATGATACGATATTTTCACGATACGATCTTATCACGATACTTGTGTCACGATACTTGTGTCACGATACTTGTGTCACGATACTTGTGTCACTATACAATATTATTGCGATTTTAAATATATTGCGATATATTGCAATTCATTACCTTTTTTCACCTGCAAATTCTCTCCCCAAAGGAAAAAAAACTTCAATTTTCATTTGCAATTCCTACAATAAAAGATCGATACTTGTCGTCTATGTAGCGATAAAATATTGCCACGCAAAAATATTGCGATATTATGCTGTATCTATTTTCCCCCCCCACCCCTAGCGTCTACTGCATAACATTTTCTTGCTTCTGCCTCTGCCAAACTAATGCAGCGATCATCAAAACAAATAACAACAACAAAAAGTAAATAAATGAATGCTTAATTATGTAATCTAACAAGAACAACAAATAGCGTCAACATTCAGTAAACTGGCTCCTTTCTACCGACTAACTGATCTGATCTAACACTAAAAACATCTCACTATAGCTGTTCAAACCTTCCATCTAACAAATCATAATAAAGCCAAAATGACTCCAGAAATCTTCAAACTTTTCTTCTTCTGTGGTTTTCTTTTCTCGTCTTTAGCTGCTGTGCGTTCTGGGAAACGACGTCATCAACCGGATCTACGAGGCTGGATGTTCAGAGAGCGGACGAGTCAAACCTTCGACGGACAGTCCGCGGTGAGACGAGCGACACACACGACAGAGAGAAGAGAGTGAAGTCTGATGTGAAGCCTCCTGTTTGATTTTCTTTTTTCTTTCTTTTTCAGAGCAGAGAAAGAAACGTGGATCAAAGAGAAATACGTGGAGAAGAGATTCGTGCAGAACGGAGGCTCGGATAATTCCAGTAAGTCATTGACGTCACCACTTTGATCCAGACTGAAATATCTACGAAAAACTATGTGATGGATTGTCAGGAAGTTTAGGTTCAGACGTTAATTATCTTATTTTCTCTGTAAAATGTCAGAAAATAGTTTTAAAAATATCAGTTATGACTTTTTATGAAATCCTGAAATCTCTTTGATTTGATTAACAATCCAAAATCCAAAGTTTATCATCATATATGACACAGGAAGGCTTCATATTCACACATTTGAGAACTCTGGTTTAATGAATGTTGGTGATGAATAGAAACATAAAGTCTAAATGAGTTTCACGGCTTTTACATTTAATACAAGTGAACAAGTTAAAGATGTAAAATAAGTATATTAACTCTCTTATGGTCCTTGAGTCAAGGGAGGAAGAAGGGAGGAAGAAGGAAGGAAAGGAGGGAGGGAGGAAGAAGGAAGGAAGGAAGGACGGAAGGAAAGGACGGAGGAAGGAAGGAAGGAAGGAAGGAAGGAAAAAAAGGAGGGAGGAAGGAAGGGAGGGAGGAAGAAGGAAGGAAAGAAGGGAGGAAGGAAGGAAGGAAATGAGGGAGGAAGAAAGGAAGGAATGAAGGAAGGAAAGACAGATGGAAGGAAGGAATGAAGGAAGGAAGTAAGGAAAGGAAGGAATGAAGGAAGGAAGTAAGGAAAGGAGGGAGGAAGGAAGGAAGGAAAGAAAGGAGGGAGGAAGGAAAGGAGGAAGGGAGGAAGAAGGAAGGAGGAAAGGAATGAAAGAGAGAGGGAGGAAAGAAGGAGAGAGGGAGGGAGGAAGGAAGGAAGAAAGGGGGATGGAAGGAAGGATGGAAGGAAAGGAAGGAGGAAGAGAGGAAGGAAGGAAAGAAAGAAGGAAGGAGGAAAGGAATGAAGGAGGGAGGGAGGAAAGAAGGAGAGGAAGGAAAGAAGGAAGAAAGGAAGGAAAGATGGAAGGACGGAAGGAAAGGAGGGAGGAAGGAAGGGAGGAAGGAAGGAAGGAAAGAAAGGATGGAGGAAGGAAAGAAGGAAGGGAGGAAGGACAGACGGAAGGAAGGGGTCAATTTGACCCGTGAGGACGACACAAAGGTTAAGAAGTGTGTCTCGTGTGTCAGAGCGTGGGAAGGACGAGGCCGGGCTGCGTCTGTATCTGGCTGCGTTGGCGGGAGACCCGGTTGCCATGGCGGCGGCGTTGGCCCAGGGGGCGGAGGTCAACGGGAGCGTCGCTGAGGAGGAGGGACGCACGGCGCTGATCGGAGCTGCTGTCGGGGTGAAGAGAGCCTCATAACTAATAATCAATTAGTGGATATGTGTCTAAACTGGTCTGAACTGGTTTAAACTGGTGTGATCTGGTCTGAACTGGTGTGATCTGGTCTCCACCTGCAGGGGTCGCTGCTGGCTTGTGAGTTTCTGCTGCTGAACGGAGCGAACGTCAACCACAGAGACCTGAGAGGACAAGGAGCTCTGCACGCTGCTGCCACCGCTGGACACACGGGGTAACTACACACACACACACACACACACACACACACACACACACACACACACACACACACACACACACACACACACACACAGAGACACACACAGACATGCAGACACACACACACACACACACACACATGCACACAAACAGAGACACACAAATATACACACAGACATGCAGAGACACACAAATATACACACAGACATGCAGAGACACACAAATATACACACAGAGACATATACACACACACACACACACACACACACATGCACACAAATGCAGAGACATACACACACAGAGAGAGACACACACACAGAGAGAGACACACACACAGAGAGAGACACACACATACACATACACACACACACACACACACACATACTAACACTCACACAGAAACATGAAGACTCTGACTCTGAATAAACCGCTTGATTTTCATTGGCTGTTGTAGAAGAGAGGAGTCACACACTCACAGACAAACATACACACAACACACACACAAACACACACACACTCACTTACACACAACACACACAAGCAAACTCACTTACACACACACATACACACACACACATGCAGGATCCATACCTCTGCTTGATTCCCATTGGCTGTTGCAGACAGGTGTGTCTGCTGCTGAAGAGAGGAGCCAATCAGTACGCTGTGGACGAGAGAGGACAGGACCCGTTGGCCATCGCCGTGGAAACAGCCCACGCTGACATCGTCACGCTGTGAGTCACCGAACGTTAAGAAGTCAGCTGATAGTTAAAGTCAAGCCTGTAGATTTAACTAAAGATGATATACTGTGATTATTTTTTTATGTTTATCAGTTATTGATTATTGATTTCAGACTGCGGATGGCCAGAATGAACGAAGAGATGAGAGATTCAGAGGGAATGTTTGGAGCTATGGGTCAGTGGAGTCATACACACACACACATACACACATACACGCATAATACACATACATACACACACACACACACACACACACAATACACACACACACACATACATGCATAATACACACACACACAAACACACACATGCACAGTCTTACACACATACGTACTTACACAAAACTCACATATACTCACACACACACACACACACACACACACACACACACATACACGCATAATACACATACACACACACACACACACATTCACACACACACACATTCACGCACATACACACACACACACACACACACACACACACACATACACGCATAATACACATACACACACATACACACACACACACACACACACATAATTTACATACTCGCTCACATACATGCATAACACATACAAAACACACATATACACTCATAATACACATACACACAATACACAAATACATGCACACTCTCACACACATGCACACACACACTCTCACACACACATACTTACACAAAACCCACAATCAGCCAAACACACAACCAAAGCCACACACACTCTCTTACACTCACACACTCACACACACACTGATCATTAATCAGTTTTTTTCTCTCCAGGAGACGACGAGACGTTTCAGGAAATCTTCCGCGACTTCAGCGACATGGCGTCACACGACCCGGACAAACTCAGCCGACGGAAGTTCAGCCGCGGAGTCGACGAAGAGGAGGAGGATGAAGAGGGAGGAAGAGGAGGAGGGAGAGGAGGAGGGAGAGGAGGAGGAGGAGGAGGAGGAGGAGGAAGAGGAGGAGGAAGGGTAAACAACCAACAGAGTGTTGAAAAGACTGAATGACAGAAACACTTGAAGCCCGTCGGACCGCATAAAGAGAGAAGTCCCTCTTATTAACCACTGTGTTGCCACGGTAACCGCTTTGACGGACAGCTGAACATATAAGATATATATTAATATAGCAGCGTGGTATATTCTCTATAAGCACTCAGATACTTCATGTACAGTGACTGCGGCTGGAAACTGTGATTATTATTATTATTATTTTTGGTTTTGACTGAAATATCTCGACTACTGTTGACGTTCCTCTCAGGATGACTCTCTGACTCTTCCTCTAGCGCCACCATCAGATCAGGATGTGTCCAACACTTTATGTTTATGACCCACAGAACTAACAGAGACATTCCCGTCGGCCTCATTTAAAACTTTAGAAGCATCAGATCAGCTGTTTGAAGGAGAAATGCTCCGCCTCGCTCACAGTGTTACTAGTTTAAAGTTAACATAGAAAGTTACAGAATAGACACACACACACACACACACACACACACACACACACACACACACACACACATAAACTCACACACACACACACACACACACACACACACACACACACACACACACACACACACACACACATAAACTCACACACACACAATTTGTAAATTTCCCCATCGTGGGACTAATAAAGGAATATCTTAACACACATTCACATACTTACACAACACACACTCTCTCAGACACACACACACACACACACACACACACATATTTATACACTGACACACAATACACATACACACACTCACAATCACACACTCACAATCAAATACACAACACACAGACAACACTCTCACACACACACACATACTCACTCCTAAACACACTCTCTCACAAACACACACAACATGCACACACATATTTATACATACACACACTCACAGTCACACACACACACATAAACTCAAACACACACACAAACTTACACAAAACACACACTTACACACAATAACACACACACACACACACATAAAGTTACAGAACAGATGAAACTAACATGAAATCACTTCCTGTCATCAACCTTCATCCTTCACACCTGTTTACAGCTCAGTGATGATGTCATAAGAGGAGGAGGAGGAGGAGCAGGTCACCTTCATCACGGTCAGTGCGTCACGTTTGCGTCGTTAAATCCGGCCTTAAATATTTACTAATGTTTAATAAGAAGATTAATAACCTCAGGTCAATACATGAGTCTTTACGGTTAAAACAGAAGTTCAGTCTCCTCCTTTACTTCCTGCTGTTACACCTCGTCGTCACGGCAACATACATCATGCTTTTGTTAATGGGCATTAACTGTAAAATAAATACAAAAAAGCAGCATTTTTATTGTTACAACAGACAAACTGAGAATATTTTTATCTTGGAGCAGGAAGATGTTACTTTAAAAAACGGAGGCGTAAAAAAACTACAATTCTGCAAATAAACATGTCAGAATAAATGAAGATTGTTACAGATTCAACAGGAGACGACTAATGTTCACTTTTACCCCCCTGTTACCCCCCCCACCTTAAATATATCCTGTGTAAAGAGCCTGCAGGCAGTATTAATGTAGTAATGGTTATTATTTAAGTTACAGAGTAGAAAAGGTTTAGAGTCACACACACACACACACACACACACACATATATATATCTTGACTATGGGTCAGTAACAACAGTTGGCAAGATGACTAATTCAAAAGTCTCTTTATAAAATGGTCTTAAAGCAGCATCAGGTTTGTTAAAATGTACTTTTTAATGTTTATATTGGTTTTATGTCATTTGAAGTTGAAGTTGAATTAATTATTTTGGTTGTCATGGTTACACCACTTAGACATTTTTGCCATAATCCTCTAATATATTCTCTCAAAATGGATTAAAAGCAGAAATTTGATGCTGGGTCCATAAAAAAAGAAAGTGTGCAAGTTATTCATACGTTCATTTTCACATTTTAACCCTTTTAAATTTAAACTAAACCACATGGACACAGTAAACCATCACTGACTCTGATATACATACTGTATGAATATATTGGCAATTTCATTAGTAGTGGGGTGTAAATGTGTGTGTATCTGACCTTTAGACAGAGCGTTATAGTCTTCATGCTAAGCTAAGCTAACCTGTTATTAGCTTTAGCTTCATATTTACATACATGAGAGAAATCAGTGTGGTCATGTGACTCGTATAATACTTTAACACACACACACACACACACATATATATATTTATATCTTGTGCTGCGTTCAATTTAGCTCTGAAGTTGGAAGTCGGAGCCACACCTGAGTTTGAATCGTTCCAGTTTAGGAGTCAGGAAACCAGTTCTAACCAGTTAACCATTGATAGAAACACCAGTTGATAAAAATGCATTTCGCTCTATTTTTGATGGTCAAACATGAGGCCTGTGGGCCAAAACGGGACCGCCTAGGAGTCCAATCCGGACCACTTTCCTTCCTGTCTTCTTTTCCTTCTCTTCCTTCCCTCCATCTGTCTTTCATTCCTTCCTTCCATCTTTCCTTCCTTCCTTCCTTCCTTTCATTCCTTCATTCTTTCCTTCCATCTGTCCTTTCTTTATTTCTCCCCTGTCTTCCCTTCCTTCCTTCCCTCCCTTCCTTCCTTTCCTTCCCTCCCTTCCTTCCTTTCCTTCCTTCCTTCCATCTTTCCTTCCTTCCATCCTTCCTTCATTCCTTCCTTCCATCTGTCTTTCCTTCCTTCCCTCCCTCCTTCCCTCCCTTCCTTCCTTTCCTTTCCTTCCTTCCTTCCATCTTTCCTTCCTTCCGTCCCTCCTTCCTTCCTTCCTTCCCTCCTTTCTTCCTCCCTCCTTCCTTCCTTCCTTCCCTCCCTCCCCCCCCTTCCTTCCTTCCTTCCTTCCTTCCCTTCCCTTCCCTTCCCTTCCCTCCTTCCTTCCTTCCTTCCCTCCATCTTTTTAATGATCCTTCCCTCATCAGATCATATAGTCCTGTATTGACCCTTTAATGAAGATGAGTTTAACCCTCCTGGTGTATAAACGTCTACAGATAGAAGCTGAACATTCTCGTGTGTACGACTGATTTAATGAAACATAAATCCGACTTCAGACGACATTCCAGTTGAGATTCAGACTTCTGAGTACAAATGAAACGCAGCGTTACCTTTGGACGGAGCTATGCTAACAGTTTCCCTTTGTTTCCAGTGTTTATGCTAAGCTAAGCTAACCAGTTAGTTTACAGACATGAGAGTGAAGAATCAGTCTGTGAATCATGTGACTCTCTCAGCGAGGAAAAGACGAATGATTCCTCTTTATAACACTTCACAAAGTCGACACTTCCGATGATACAAACACACAAGTTTAAAGTTTAATTAGATGTTTATCTGCTTGCTGTGATCACAAAGGGATTTAACCTGCTGCTGCTGCTGTTTGACGTCATTCTGAAGAGTTTCTATAATCTGTTTTTAAGGGTTTTAAGTGTTTTTATGGATGAATTTTAAAGCTGTAAAAGATGTTTTCCAGTTGATACGAGTCTTAAAAAAACAGTTTCTGAAGTGAACTGAGAGGCTGCAGAAGACAGAAACTCTGACACATCATGTTTCCACTGACACTTCTCTCAGATATGATTGAGACCTGCTGAAACTGTCACTGCGTCAGTTTCTGTCTGTTAAAGTTTCGACTGAAGCAGATTTCCGTCTTCACTGAGAAGACATTTCATTCCAGACTGTTACTAATGTGATGCTACTGCAAATAAATAAAAACATGTTAATATATGTTGACGAGTCTGTGATGTTTACCTCAGTCTGAACCACACACACAGCTTTATACTTTCATACAGAGGGGAAGAAGAACTCAGATAGGATATAGACCAAAACATTTAGTTGGTTGCTGGGTAGTGACTCTGCCAAGTTTGGGAACTGTAGCTGTGACATTTCTGAGCAGAAACAGATTTAATGCGGCTTTTACAGCTTCACTGCTTGGACCCCTGATAAATACGTCATATTTAACCAGGAACACCCTCCATCTAAAAGCTAAAAATCATGAAGTTTGGATCAATATAGCACCAAAACTACATTAGGTTAACTTTACTCAAGAG
Source organism: Scomber scombrus (assembly GCF_963691925.1). Lineage (NCBI taxonomy): Eukaryota > Metazoa > Chordata > Actinopteri > Scombriformes > Scombridae > Scomber > Scomber scombrus. The sequence continues at coordinate 31,655,337 of NC_084974.1, read as the reverse complement.
CATCTGTTATTTTGATCAATTGTTACAGTGAACATGCTCACTTTTTAGCTAAAAACCATCACGAATGTATTAATTCTTGTACAAAACAATGTGCATATGATATTTAAAAGATACACAAGTTATTAACAGATGGTGACATGTAAGTTTAAGAGGAGTAGAATAGCTTTAGTTTGAGTAAATAACCCAATAGTAACTGGTTTTGGAGGTACTTGCTCTCTGATATCTTTGCTTTTTGGTTTCTCTTTCAGTTAGATGCAGATGTTTTCTTCAGGATGTTATGATATTTAACAGTCTAAATAAGTTGGAATCACACTGAAAGAGGAGACATAACATGTACAGTAAACACTAACATGCCCACATAACAAGGTTTTTTTTTTTCTTTCAGTTCTGGGGATGAATTTCACCACATGAAGTTACCTAATCAATAGACTGGTTTGACTGTAGTTCAAAGTTTAGGGAAAGACTATGCTTGGCTTGACAGTCTACTACAGTGTCATTCTTAATCCTACCACTAGATGGTGCCAAAATCCTACTGTTAATATTAAGTAAGTTGTACAGGATAAATGATTCATTTTAAGTAAGAGATTTACTGCTCATCAGACTGGTTTGACTGGTTTATACTTTGTTTCAGTCATGTGATTGCAGTCGGCAGACACAGAGGTTTCATAAAGGAGCGGCGTCTCTTACACAATGCTCCTTATGAGATGTAAACTTTTATTCAACCAGATACAGTCGTCCCACCATTATTATTGTTACGTTTTTTTTTCTCCAGGCAGACCCACTCAGGATGCAAAAGACCTGCTAGAATGACGGACAGGGATATCCCAAGTAAGTCTTATTCTGTTTAATTTGGGTGAATTCTCCTAATTACACTCTCTAATGTTTCCTTTGTAAGTCAAAAATGTTTTGTTCTTTTGTGTACTGAACAATATAATGGAGCAAATAATGAATGTAATGCTCAAGCCAAAAACAAAAACACTTGAGTTAATTCTGCAGCAGTTAACACAATCTCTCTCTCTGTTTTCACTTTAAGGTGTGGAGACATGTTCCAGCACGGAAAGGTACAGTAACTGTCTAGATTACAGCTGATTGTTTCATGATTGTACATGACTGTTTCTCATGGACAGATTAAGGTGTAGTAAGGTAGAAGGATAACCCTTTATAGGTCTGCTCAGCCGTTTGGTAGAGGTCACTTTGTGTCATGATATCTGGTCAAAAACTAAAACCTATTGAACCCATTTAACTTGTTGGTCTTTAGCACTTGTATGAGGTATGTAATGCACAGACAGACCATCAGAATGTGTTATGGTTGCTATAGATACAGGTTGTTCTGTGGTTGCTATAGATACAGGTTGTTTTATGGTTGCTATAGATACAGGTTGTGCTATGGTTGCTATAGATACAGGTTGTTCTATGATTGCTATAGATACAGGTTGTTCTATGGTTGCTATAGATACAGGTTGTTCTATGGTTGCTATAGATACAATGTTGTTCTATGGTTGCTATAGATACAGGTTGTTCTGTGGTTGCTATAGATACAGGTTGTTCTATGGTTGCTATAGATACAGGTTGTTCTATGGTTGCTATAGATACAGGTTGTTCTATGGTTGCTATAGATACAGGTTGTTCTGTGGTTGCTATAGATACAGGTTGTTCTATGGTTGCTATAGATACAGGTTGTTCTATGGTTGCTATAGATACAGGTTGTGCTTTAGTGTATAAACAAAGAATAACACAAATCACTGCTGACATCAGAGATCCTGCTGGAGACATTTTTGAAGTTGAGTTTCATTTTTTCATCTTGTACACGAACAGAATGAATCTCTAACATGTTTTTAAAGAAAAGTTTAGAAGAAATGAGGTGTGAATGAGGTCTGTAGAGGTCTGTAAAACATCACATTTAGGCTCAATGAGGGAAGAAATCCATGTTGTATGTTGTCATGGCTTCAAAGAGGAAGGATAAACAAAGATATGGTTTTTAAAAATAGCACTTTCTTGGTGTGACCTACAAAGGGTTAAACGGCTTCAGTTCATAATCAATAAACTCAAAAAATCTCCTCCCTTTTTAATGACAAGTTGTGATGTACTGTCTGTCATGTACTTTAACTAAGATGTTATTCTGGTTCTGCTGGTTGGTTTGCATTATTCTGTGCTGATGCTTTTGGCAACCCTCAGCAGCTTGTACTAAATCAAGTTCCAGGTACTTTTAAATGAGGGGAGTGGCTGTCACCTGTTGTTGGTAAAGCATGTGTTGTCACAGCACTTAACAAAATAACTAGTTACAAAGTGCTTTACAAATAAAGGTTAAAAGAGAGAACCAACTGAAAAGAAGACAATAAATTAATATGGTTAAGTCTGAGATTCTCAGGTAGGTCATTCCACAACAGTAGTGCCCTGACAGACAGAAGAAGCTCCGTCCCCTTTAATCCTCAACTGTGCGTTATCAAATTTAACCAGGAACACCCTCCGCCTATAAATCACTGGCTCAAAATTTGTATCAATATAGCACCAAAGCTAGGTTTAGGTTAACTTTACCTAGTGGCATCTGTTATTAGTTATTAACAAACAATGACATATACCCTAAGTTAAAGAAGAGCAGAGTTGCTTATAACAGGTTCGACTTTGAGTAAATAACCCAACAGTAAATAAAAAAGAGGAAAACTGGTTTTGAAGGTACTTGTTCACTGATATCTTTGCTTTTTGGTGTCGCTTTTAGTTACGTGCTGATGTTTTCTTCAGGATTTGATGATTTTTAACAGTTTGATAAAGTGGGATAATCACATTGAAAGAGGAGACAGTGCATGTACAGTAAACATTAACAACATAACAAGGGTTTTTTGGGGTTTTTCTTTTGTCTTTCCATATTGCGGAATGAATTTCACCACCTGAAGTTACCTAGTCTGAGATTCCTCTTCTGCTGACTTGTGCTCATTAGACTGGTTTGACTAGTTCAAAGTTTTGGGAAAGAGTATACTTATAGTTAAAAAAAACCCAAAAAACAGTGAAGGTAAAGTGCATATCTGTGGAGGGACACACATTGTGCCCTGAGTGCCCTCCTCATGAATTCTTTCTGCACAGAATCCACATTATGATGTTTGGATCTCAATCATTCTCAATCTCATAGTTCCTGGGGATATTGTTGTTCAGGAAAACATTTTAAGTGTCCATTTAATGCCACCACCACTGTTTGTTAATGGAAATGGTTGGCGATATTGTCCTCATGTTTCATTCTGGTACATCGTTCATGTACGGTGTACTGAACATCTCTAGAAATGACAGTCTGCTACAATGTCATTCCTAACTCTACCATTAGATGGTGCCATAATCCTACAGATAATATTATGTAGATCGTTGTAGACACAGGTGTCCTAACTATTCCATAAAGGGCCGTGTGGCTGCAGGTTTTCATTCCAACCAAGCAGGAGCACACCAGGCTTGACTCATTTAATCAATTGATCTCAGCCTTCAGATAGTTTATTGGTCAAATCCTATGCTCTTTATTGGCTGGAATAAAAACAAGCAGACACACAGCCCCTTTGTGGAATAGTTTGTACATGCCTGTTATACAGGATAAATAATTAATCTTAAGTAAATGTCTACTGCAGCTGTATGCATTGTTGTCCTCCACTGGTTCTTCTACACACTAACCACCTGTCCATCCTGTGTTGATATTAGGATCCATCAGGAGAGAGCAGGGTCCCCTGAAACCAGTTGTGTGTCCATGAAAAGTGACCAGTCAAAGTCTGAACCTCTTTTATTCAACGATGGGCACCCTGTGTCTGCAGAGAAGTAAGCTCTTACTGACATTTATATGTTACAGTTTGTGCAATTTAATATTTACACATCCAGAGAAGGTTGTGATATACCTGAAACAAGGGTTAGCATCATGTTGTCCATCATATCTTACTTTCAGGATCCATCCAGACTCTCCTGAACCCAGTTGTGTGTCCATGAAAAGTGACCAGTCAAAGTCTGAACCTCTTTCATTCAATGATGGACCTCCTCCATCTGGAGAGAAGTAAGCTGTTACTGACATTTATATGTTACAGTTTGTGCAATTTAATATTTACACATCCAGAGAAGGTTGTGATATACCTGAAACAATGGTTAGCATTATGTTGTCCATCATGTCTTACTTTCAGGATCCATCCAGACTCTCCTGAACCCAGTTGTGTGTCCATGAAAAGTGACCAGTCAAAGTCTGAACCTCTTTTATTCAACGATGGACACCCTCTGTCTGCAGAGAAGTAAGCTCTTACTGACATTTATATGTTACAGTTTGTGCAATTTAATATTTACACATCCAGAAAAGGTTGTGATAAACCTGAAACAAGGGTTAGCATGAATAAACATCATGTTGTCCATCATGTATTACTTTCAGGATCCATCCAGACTCTCCTGAACCCAGTTGTGTGTCCATGAAAAGTGACCAGTCAAAGTCTGAACCTCTTTCATTCAACGATGGACACCCTCCATCTGAAAAGAGGTTGTGATAACCCAAAGAAGTTATTGTTCAGTTATCAGACTATCAGTTATGGAACAAATACATTTTCTTTGAGACTCAGAGATGTAGCTCTAGCACTGATTCATTGCCTTCTTTAAAAATATAACATACTACCATGACAGCAAAAGTTTTCAATCCAATTTTATTTGTATAGCACCAAAGCTCAACAAAACTTATCTCAAAGCACTTTATGTCATAGGACAGGTATAGACTGTACTCCTTCAGACCCAACATTCCCCCATGAGCAAGCATTTGGCAACACTGGCAACTCCCCCCAGTAATCCCAATATGATTACCCTGTACTTTCTGCTACAACTATACTTGTGTGTGTTAGTTACAATAACTCATTATGAATCACATTTCCTCCACAGTAATCTTCAGGACAAGTCAGGGGTGGCCATTGATCCCTCTGCCCAGGAGCCTCAACCAGACTTGAACTATATATTTATGGTATGTGAATGTACAACACCTTTTAGTGCAAAACAACCACTCAGCGATGGTCTGCATATGACCTGTGTAGGTTGTTTAGCGCCAGATTTTCATTAAGTATGACATTCTGTTGCCAGTTACTTGAGGAGAAAATTGCTGCCTTTGTGAAGAGTGAGCTGAAGAGGATCCAGAAGTCTCTGAGTTCAGAGTATTTAGAGACGGGGATGGAGGATGAGGAGGTGGGGAACCGTAAGAAGGAAAAGTACACAAAGAGCAGCAGAGAAGCATTTCTGAAGATCACACTGTACTTCCTGAGGAAAATGAAGGAAAAGGAGCTGGCTGATTCTCTGCAGAAAAGTAAGGATAGTTTCACAATTATTCACGTGTGTCTTAAAATAACAGCCGAAATGAATATTGTTACCTGTTTTTTAAATGTAATCCTTCCTTTCTTACTGATCATCAGATGATCCCTTCATAATGCACTTACAATGTAAGTGATGGAGCACAAGATCCACAGTCCTCCTTCTGTGCAAAATTATCTGAAGTTAATAGGAACTTTCAGCCGTCCAAACGAGTCAAAGCAAATAGATATCTTTCCACGTTACAGTGTTTTTAGTACCAAAATCTTTTTGTTACTATACTTCCACCACAGCTCAACAGCGAAACACAAAGAGGGAATTTACTGCTAACAGATTTCCAAGAAGACTGAACCATGAGCTGACAATAAAAGTCACTCTCCTAAGCTTTGGCCTCAGACAGTTCTCTACACAAATAATATAAATAATGATAACCATGAATGAACATATCACTGTTTGTTGAATGAAGGAAAGCAAATCATGACTGCTATTTTTCTTCACAGTAAAAAATGATGACTCCAATTGCATAATCGGACAGAAAGAGTCCATCTCAAAAGACAGAAACTATTGTATAGTCTGATCCAGGCACTTGTGTGGAACTTTGGTCATGTGATTACAAGTGGCCCTACATTTTTTCGAGCATGAAACTAATACCTTGAGTATTAGTCACGTATTCTGTTCCCAAAGTTAAAAAAAACCCTCCATGCTCAGTTGAGTTTACTGCTTGTATATAAGTCCCTCCAGGAAATTGCGTTTTTGCGATAATAATAATTAATGCAAATTGAAATCTCTGTAATATATTCCAGAGCTTGCAACTTTACTAAATTGCCACAAATGTACTAAATGAAATGTCCAAATCAACAGACTGTTCACCAATTGGTTCATTTTATGTTGTAGTAACTTACATCATTGCAGTGCATTTAGCAAGGATATAAATTAAACTCAAGTACAGTATTTTCTTCTTTGTATAACTTTCAGCCCATGGTTCTCATGTTCAGAAAATACAATTTAAAAATGTTGCTTTTTATCCAATGAAGTAATCATTTGTAGTATTTTTTTTTTAAATCGCAGTATTTTCCTTTCATTGCAAATTTCCCCCCCAAATTTCACAGTTTTACTGCAAAACCAGCCCATAAAAGATTACAAATTGATCACAATTTTGAAGAACAGCTGCTGAAAAATCAAGCATTTTTAGTTCATCACAAAAACACTCAGTGAAATCCTGGAGAGACTAATTAGCACTCACTCACTGATGTTGCTGTTTGTTCATTCAGAAACGTATGATGTCATCTGCAAGCAAAAACATAAATCCAAGATGAAGGAGAAGTTTCAGTGTCTGTTTGAGGGGATCGCGAAAGCAGGAAACCCAACCCCTCTGAATCAGATCTACACACCGCTCTACATCACAGAGGGAGAGACTGCAGAGGTCAATGATGAACATGAGATCAGACAGATTGAAACAGCTTCCAGGAAACAAGACAGACCAGAAATGGCAATCAGATGCCACGACATCTTTAAAGCCTCACCTGGAAGAGATGAACCAATCAGAACAGTGATGACAAAGGGAGTGGCTGGCATTGGGAAAACAGTCTTAACACAGAAGTTCACTCTGGACTGGGCTGAAGACAAAGCCAACCAGGACATACACTTCACATTTCCATTCACTTTCAGAGAGCTGAATGTGCTGAAAAAGAAAAAGTACAGCTTAATGAAACTTCTTCATCACTTTTTTTCTGAAACCAAAGATGTAGGAACCTACAGCTACGACAAACCCCAGGTTGTGTTCATATTTGACGGTCTGGATGAGTGTCGACTTCCTCTCAACTTCCATCGCAATAAAATCCTGACTGATGTCACAAAGTCAAGTACACTGGATGTGCTGCTGACAAACCTCATCAGGGGGAACCTGCTTCCCTCTGCTCGCATCTGGATAACCACACGACCTGCAGCAGCCAATCAGATCCCTCCTGAGTGTGTCGGCATGATGACAGAGGTCAGAGGGTTCAATGACCCACAGAAGGAGGAGTACTTCACTAAGAGATTCAGAGATAAGAAGCAGGCCAGCTCCATCATCTCACACGTCAAGACATCACGAAGCCTCCACATCATGTGCCACATCCCAGTCTTCTGCTGGATCACTGCTACAGTTCTGAAGGATGTGTTGAAAAGGAGACAGATGGGAGAGCTGCCCAAGACCCTGACTGAGATGTACATCCACTTCCTGGTGGTTCAAACCAAACTGAAGAACATCAAGTATGATGGAGGATCTGAGACAGATCCACACTGGAATCAGGACACCATGGAGATGATTGTGTCTCTGGGAAAACTGGCTTTTGAGCAGCTGCAGAAAGGCAACCTGATCTTCTATGAATCAGACCTGACAGAGTGTGGCATCGATATCAGAGCAGCCTCAGTGTACTCAGGAGTGTTCACACAGGTCTTTAAAGAGGAGAGAGGTCTGTACCAGGACAAGGTGTTCTGCTTCGTTCATCTCAGTGTTCAGGAGTTTCTGGCTGCTCTTCATGTCCATCTGACATTCATCAACTCTGGAGTCAATCTGATGTGTGAGGTGGAATCAAAATCTAAGTGGACTGAACTATTCAAGGACAAACTTTCAAACTTCTACCAGAATGCTGTGGACAAGGCCCTGCAGAGTCCAAATGGACACCTGGACTTGTTCCTCCGCTTCCTCCTGGGTCTTTCATTGGAAACTAATCAGCGGCTCCTAAGAGGTCTGTCAAAAGGGAAACAAAGTTCCTCACAGACCAACCAGAAAACAGTCCAGTACATTAAGAAGAAAATTAGGGACAATCTGTCTTCAGAGAGAAGCATCAATCTGTTTCACTGTCTGAATGAACTGAATGATCATTCTCTAGTGGAGGAGACGCTACAGTCTCTGCGTTCAGGAAGGCTCTCCCCAGATAAACTGTCTCCTGGTCACTGGTCAGCTCTGGTCTTCATCTTACTGTCATCAGAAACAGATCTCAACGTGTTTGACCTGAAACAATACTTTGCTTCAGAGTACACCCTTCAGAGGCTGCTCCCAGTGCTCAAATCCGCCAACAAAGCTCTGTAAGCACAAGGATAAAATATTTACAGCCAGATTTAGATAATAGAAAAACAGAAATAAATCAGCCGAAAGATTTGATATACTTTAAATACACTGATACCTTTTTCACTGTTGTATTTTTCCCCATTTTTGTTTCTCCAGGCTGGATGAGTGTTTTCTGTCAAAAAGAAGCTGTGAACATCTGGCTACAGTTTTCAGCTCTCAATCCTGTTGTGTGGAAGAGCTCGACCTGAGTCACAACGACCTGCAGGATTTAGGAGTGATTCAGCTCTGTAGTGGACTGGAGAGTCCCCATTGTAGACTGGAAATTCTCAGGTTAGATCAAGTTATGATGCTTGTAATGGTGATTTTTTTAGTTTGAGCCACTGTTATTTCTTCAATTTGTCGGTTATTATGACGTGTTTCTATTAATATTACTGTAGGGGTACCCTCACTACGGGGGAACTCTAAAATGTAGGAGTGGAAGGCAGTTTGGTTTTTAATAATGACAAATAATTATCATAAATAATTATTAATTATTAATAAGAAATCAAAGAATGATCAATTCCGGAAACCAGGGACAAAAATCCGCTGGACAAAAATTAAGCAATGGCGCCGACTTGTGGTCAACTCTCCAAAACACACAATTTAGCTCTGCCCAGACGAATAACCTCTTACTATTCGTTGATTTAACGGTGTAGATATGCTAGCTGTGTGGCGTTCAAAGCCGGTACGGAAAGGTCCGATGCAGTCCTCAAGCGAGCGCTGTCCTGATCCTCGGCTGAAGCGGTGGCTGCGGTGCTGATTTCAGCTCTATGGCGGAAAGATCAGCTTTGTCGTCGACAATTCTAGTGAGTATCGGTCGTTCACGAGTTCAAACGAGGGGTTCTCCCTGTTTTTCTTCTTCAGGATTAAGTTTGTCCAGCGCCTGTGATCGCTGGCTATTGGATCCGTTCGAATGATGCGTTCAGGGGCAACACGGAATTTTCCCTCTCGGCAGGCGAGGTGGAAGAAGCTACTAAAACAGGGATGGACAAACTACGGCCCGTTGAATATCGGTACAGAATTGTCCAAAATATAAATTAGTAAATGTCCTGCAATAGCCGGTTTTTCAGTTGATCCCACTAGATGGCGCACTCCAGACACAATTGACCTTTGCTGGAGTCTGGTTTGTCCTCTCTATCCTCTCTACTTCTCCTTTGCCACAGAATTGAAACCCTCTGTAACAATGAGTGGACCAAAGAAAAGAAAAGTCGTGAGTAGTGAGTGCCGAGTGTTTAATAAGGAGTGGACATCTAAATATTTTTTCGCCAAAGTCCGATCAAAGGCTGTAAGTCTTATGTGCCAAGAAACCATACAATGTTAGTCGCCACTTTTCCACCAAGCATGCTAACTACGCTAGCAGCCAGTCAACACAAGAACGGACGGCTATTGCTGAGAGGTTGGCAGCCAATTTACAGGCTCAGCAAAATACAAAACACTCTTCTACGACAAAATACCATTCAAGAGTTAAGCACTAAGGCAAGTTATTTGCTGGCATTCAAATTAGCAAAGGCCAGCAAGCCTTTCTCCGAAGGGGAGTTTTTGAAAGAATGCATGGTAGAGACAGCTGGTCTCTTGTGTCCAGAGAGCAAAAACAAATTTGAAAAAATGTGTTTATCACGCAGGACAGTCACTCGCCATGTAGAACTAATTGACGAAGACTTAGCCAGCGAGTTAAACAAAGTTTAGAGTCATTTAATGGCTTTTACATGTAATTTATATTAGTTCACACAAACACTTTCCATCCATCTGATGCCGGCCTGGCCCATCTGTCTAATTTTAAAACTCATTGTGGCCCCAGAGCCAAAAAGTTTGCCCACCCCTGTTCTAAAAGAAAAGGAAACAAAAGTGGACACACGTGCGTCGTCTTCTCTCAGCTATTGGCGGCTAGGAAGGACAAAGCTTTGCCCTGCCTGCGTCACAGACAGGTGACAAGAGCAAAGAGAAAGCGAACGAGCCTCGCGTGCCCCTTTTTGAATTTCCGGTGACATCAGCAGCTGGAAGTGACGTTGGGTGTCGCTCAGCCAATGAGGGACGAGAATCCAAAGGGGTTACCTGGGTTTGGATTTGGGTTGGTTAGTTTGCGCTGGTTCAGGGGGCTATCTGAACCCCCTAGTGGCGATAGAAAGAAATGCATGTAGGGATCTTAAAGTCTGTGTAAAGTCAATTCATTGATTTACTTCTAAATATATTATACATGTTGGAAAATGGTTACAGAAAACATGTGAAAGGGCTGATAACTATGCAGTACTGAATTGTGGAGATAGAGCCTTAAACTGTTTCTCAGCCTCTCATTTTTCCTGATTTTCTGAGCCTGCAAAAAAGGGGTACCCCGTGACGCATTGGGGTACCCCGTGACCCTAGTCCCTTCCCTACTATATAAGACCCTGAGTCCGCTCTCCTCAGTGGTTAACCTGCCTAGTGGCGAGATATTGTTAATATCTAACACTATTACTACTACAGTCTACAGTTAGCCAGTTAGCTGAGCTAGCCGACGAGTTAGCCGCTGAGCTAGCAGCAGAAAGCTCTCAGATGTAGCGTCCATGTTTCTGGTAGAGGTGGTGACTTTGATTGACAGGTGACACTTGGTAGGGGCGGGGCTTCAGTGAACTCGGCGGGCACTCCCACAGTGTTTGGGAGCAGAGAAATAGGCAGACTTTTACACAACTTTGAAGCCTAATTTCACGATTTTTTTAATCATTCAAATTTGGCAGGGTGGTTAACAACACACTTTTCTGTGGTATGTCAAACTCAGAACACATATTTATTTATACTTACACAGACTTTAAACTTAGCTAAGACACCCTCATATTTGACTGACAGTACTGTCTTTCAAAGGCTGTAGCAGGCAACTAGACAACCTAAGGCATCAATTGGTACTAAACATGTTATACTGGTTTGAATAGGAATACTATTTTGGTGTGGGGAAAATCTGGCATGGCCCATCGACCACTCACCTCTATATATATTTGAATGAAAATGGATTCTATGGGTATCCACGAGTGTCCATGCTCACTTAATGCTAATCCCATGATGTTTTGGACACCAACAATGTCGTTTTTTGCATGCAGTACAAAATACTTTTGACTGTTCTAAAAAATTTGAATATTGCTGCATTATGGGGTCAGTAAACAGTAATGGCATTCATGAATTGGGTATGAGGTTGTATGAAGTTAAATTATTACAGTGAAAGTACTGCAGTATTATGAGTGATGTAGTATGCAGTATTACAGTGAACGTACTGCAGTATTATGAGTGATGTAGTATGCAGTATTACAGTGAAAGTACTGCAGTATTATGAGTGATGTAGTATGCAGTATTACAGTAAAAGTACTGCAGTATTATGAGCGATGTAGTATGCAGTATTACAGTAAAAGTACTGCAGTATTATGAGCGATGTAGTATGCAGTATTACAGTAAAAGTACTGCAGTATTATGAGTGATGTAGTATGCAGTATTACAGTAAAAGTAGTGGTTTCTACACACCGGTAATATATTATTACATATGACATCATTAGATTATTAATGTATAAACAGCATGTTACTAGGGACAGAATAAAATATGCGAATAATTTTCTTCCTTCATTTTCACTTCTTCAGGTTGGTTGATTGTAATCTGTCAGAAGGGAGCTGTGGAGGTCTGGTTTCAGTCCTCAGCTCCCACTCCTCCCGTCTGAGAGAGCTGGACCTGAGTTTCAACAGTCTGAGGGATTCAGGAGTGAAGCAGCTTTCTGTTGGACTAACGAGTCAGCACTGTAGACTGAAAACTCTAAGGTTGTGTAACTACAATATTACCTGTTGATTTGTTGTGTTGGTGTTCCATGGATTTATTTGCCACAGAATAATCAATGATAAAAAAAATGTTGATTTTCTTCAGTCTGAGCTACTGTGAGCTTTCAGGGAAAAGCTGCGGGGTTCTTGCGTCAGTTCTCATGTCCAACTCCTCTGCTCCGAGAGTACTTGATCTGGGTAACAACGACCTTAAGGATTCAGGAGTGAAGTTGCTCTCTGATGGACTAAGCAGTCCTGACTGTCGACTGAACACTCTCAGGTCAGGATTCAGATAAATATATAGATATAGATAGATAGATAGATAGATAGATAGATAGATAGATAGATAGATAGATAGATAGATAGATAGATAGATAGATAGATAGATAGATGGTTATCTGAATTGGAACCATGTTTCTAGCTACGTGTAAGTACGTGGGCATTAATATGCATACATGCTTTTTGTGCTTGTAGTCTATCAGGCTGTCAGGTAACAGAGGAAGGCTGTGCTTCTCTGGCCTCAGCTATGAGCCTGAACCCCTCCTCTCTAGGAGAGCTGGACCTGAGCTACAATCATCCAGGAGACTCAGGAAAGAAGATGCTCTCTGCTCGACTGGTGGATCCAATGTGCGGACTGAAAACTCTCAGGTATGCAGATATCTAGGAGGCATCAGGTTTGAGACCCATAATGTGTTGTTTTAATGGTGGACTAGAACGTTTTTTTAGTCATACACTGAGGGTTGTTTTAACAGGTGTAATTTACTTGGCAAATAACAGAAATAAAGACATAAATAGACAAAGTAGTAGTAGTACTTATTTGTTTATTGGGACCATGTATAGTGTTAAAAATAGATGATTTGGTTTGTGTAATGAAACAGAAATTGTTGGTCTGACATTGTTTCCCCTTCATTTCAGGATGGACAACGGAGGAGTCCACAGACTGAAACCAGGTCTGAAGAAGTGTAAGTTTTTATTTGATTTGTGAAAACACACAACTTTCATTTTAAAGCCCCACGTCAAAACAGTGATATCATTCATTCAAACCTCACAGTTTTTTTTTCTCCATCAGATGCCTGCAATCTCACACTGGACCGATATACAGCCCACATCAGCCTGTCTGTGTCAAAAGACAACAAAAAGGTGGCATGGATAACAAGTAAATTACGTGATACATCTCATCCGGAGAGATTCAACTACTGGGAACAGGTGCTTTGTAGTAATGGTCTGACTGGTCGCTGTTACTGGGAGGTTCAATGGGAAGGATCTGTTACTGTCGGTGTAACTTACAAAAGCATCCAAAGGAAAGGTGAAGTTGGCTCATGGCTCGGAGGGAATAACAAGTCGTGGAGCCTTAGCTGCTCTCGAAAGGAATCTTCTACCTGGAACAACAGAGAAACAGAGAGTTACTCTGCCTGGCACAATAACAGAAGTACAGAGACACAAATATCTTCCTTGCCTGTCTCTAATAGAGTTGGAGTGTATCTGGACCCTCCTGCAGGCACGCTGTCCTTCTTCAGACTGTCGGAAGACGGTAAACGGACCCACATCCACACCTTCCACTGCACATTCACTGAACCCCTCTACCCTGCATTCAGGTTGTTTTCAACTGGGCTTCGGTGGTGTTCAGTCTTTTTGTGTGAGCTGTAGGAAAGAGAGTTGCTTCTGTCTGTGAACCAAAAACTGGGTTTTTTTTCACCACCCGATGCTGGTGGTGGGACAAAGTGAGTGAGACCACACACCGTTTGTCCCCTTTACAGTTTGTGTTTCTTTCCATACTTGTTTGTTTTAGTTGGTATCATTGCCTTCACTTATTATCCCAGGGTTGTTTTGCATTAAGCATTGTTGTTATATTTACACCTGCATTTATGGTTAAGTCAAGAGACACAAGTACTAGAGTACTTCTACATCCAAGCAGCTATACAAGAACAAAAAAGGTTTGTGTTTTTTAATTGGTCTATTTATTTGTTTGTTCTGTGATTGAAGGACGGTTCAAGCACTTTTATTTTGTGTATGAATTAGTTCATGTTCACGTTTCACATTTTTTATTATATGTTTTAAAAGTTGCATTCAAATGTGGTTAATACTTTGAAATGATCAATGATTTTGATAATTATGTAAAAATAAACCTTATTGTGTAGCAGGGTTATTATAGATTTGAAATTTTCATTAGTTTTTATTTTTATTTAGTTTTTCAGTTTGCTTTTTTATTTCAGTTTAGTTTGAGTGAGTTTAACCAGTGATAAAGTAGTTTTAATTTTTCAGGTATTAGGAGGAAAGTCTTGATTAGTAGAAGCTGTAAAGGATGAAATAATGTTGACACTGAGGTAAAGCTTGCTGGCTCCTGCTTCTCTGTGAGAACTTTCAAGCTGGACTTTCACATTAGTGGGATTTTTCCCTTTTTAGGTTTTATCCCACAAATGTTCCCATCACTCTTCATCATCACACTTTTACTTTGATCTACTGTGAGGTTTGAGTCTAAATATTCCCATATTGTGTTTTCTGTCTACAAAATCGTAAAATGCACGTCAAGCAGCCATCTGCTCTGCTGCCACCTACTGGTAGTAGCCCATTATCGCAAGAAGTCAAAGTAAAATTGTTCATTGTACTTAATATTTAGTTTTCGTGTTTTTTTTAACCCTCCTGTTGTCCTCGAGTCAAGGAAGGAAGGAAGGATGGAAGGATGGATAGAAGGAAGGAAGGATGGAAGGAAGGCAGGAAGGAAGGTAGGAAGGAAAGAAAGAAAGACGGAAGGAAGGAAGGAAGGAAGGAAAGATGGAAGGAAGGAAGGAAAGAAAGACGGAAGGAAGGAAGGAAGGAAGGAAGGAAGGAAAGATGGAAGGACGGAAGGAAGGAAAGAAAGACGGAAGGAAGGAAGGAAGGAAAGATGGAAGGAAGGAAGGAAAGAAAGATGGAAAGAAGGAAGGAAAGATGGAAGGAAGGAAGAAAGGAAGGAAGGAAGGATGGAAGGATGGAAGGAAAGCAGGAAGGAAGGAAGGAAAGATGGAAGGAAGGAAGGAAAGATGGAAGGAAGGAAGGAAGGAAGGAAGAAAGGAAGGCAGGCAGGAAGGAAGGCAAGAAAGACGGAAGGAAGGAAGGAAAGATGGAAGGAAGGATGGAAGGAAGGAAGGAAAGAAAGATGGAAGGAAGGAAAGATGGAAGGAAGGAAGGAAAGAAAGATGGAAGGAAGGAAGGAAGGAAGGAAGGAAGGAAGGGAGGAAGGGAGGAAAGAAGGAACAGTCAAAACAGACGGGGTCAATTTGACCCGGGAGGACGACACAAAGGTTAAACTATTATTTTTTTTAATATATATTGTTTTTTTCTCTGTTAGTCATGATTTTTTGTGTTTTTTCTTTTAATATTTTCAATTTATTTCACCTGTTATGTTATCCTCTGGGTCATGTGATTGCTTCCCATTGGCTGTTGCTACTATATACATGAGGCCACATCTGTGTTGTCTGTTTTAAAGCCCTGATGAAGACGTATAGTGGTCCAGACATATTGGATTTTTTAAAAACAATAAAGACTTTTTTAACATTCCCTTACTTACTGCCACATTCTCTTATATTTGCCTAGATTGTCTCTTTTTAAGCACATGCTTTCCAGGAGCTTCCTTTATTTTACTTATTAGCCGAGTCGAGGCGAGTCGTGCTGGAACTGTGTAGTGGAAAAGCGCCATTAGTTAAATGTTTTGTTTAGTATCTTTTCACTATTAGGTGGAGCTGTTAACAACTCATATACATCTGAAATGTGAGCCGACTACACACTGCTGTCTGGTTTCATCTTTAACAATGTGTTGTATTTATAAAGCTTGTTATATTATATATATATATATATATATATATATATATATATATATATATATATACATTATATTATCCATTGTGTCAAATCTGCATCTGAAAAGTAACTAAAGCTGTCAAATAAATGTAGTGGAGTAGAACGTACAATATTTCCCTCTGAGATGTAGAAAGTAGCATCACATGGAAATACTACAGTAAAGTACAAGTACCTCAAACTGTACTACAGTAAAGTACAAGTACCTCAAACTGTACTACAGTAAAGTACAAATACCTCAAACTGTACTACAGTAAAGTACAAGTACCTCAAACTGTACTACAGTAAAGTACAAGTACCTCTAACTGTACTACAGTAAAGTACAAGTACCTCAAACTATACTACAGTAAAGTACAAGTACCTCAAACTGTACTACAGTAAAGTACAAGTACCTCAAACTGTATTACAGTAAAGTACAAGTACCTCAAACTGTATTACAGTAAAGTACAAGTACCTCAAACTGTACTACAGTAAAGTACAAGTACCTCAAACTGTACTACAGTAAAGTACAAGTACCTCAATTTGTACTACAGTAAAGTACAAGTACCTCAATTTGTACTACAGTAAAGTACAAGTACCTCAATTTGTACTACAGTAAAGTACAAGTACCTCAAACTGTACTACAGTAAAGTACAAGTACTTCAAACTGTACTACAGTGCAGTACAAGTACCTCAAACTGTACTACAGTGCAGTACAAGTACCTCAAACTGTACTGCAGTAAAGTACAAGTACCTCAAACTGTACTACAGTAAAGTACAAGTACCTCAAACTGTACTACAGTAAAGTACAAGTACCTCAAACTGTACTACAGTAAAGTACAAGTACCTCAAACTGTACTACAGTAAAGTACAAGTACCTCAAACTGTACTACAGTAAAGTACAAATACCTCAAACTGTACTACAGTAAAGTACAAGTACCTCAAACTGTACTACAGTAAAGTACAAGTACCTCTAACTGTACTACAGTAAAGTACAAGTACCTCAAACTATACTACAGTAAAGTACAAGTACCTCAAACTGTACTACAGTAAAGTACAAGTACCTCAAACTGTATTACAGTAAAGTACAAGTACCTCAAACTGTATTACAGTAAAGTACAAGTACCTCAAACTGTACTACAGTAAAGTACAAGTACCTCAAACTGTACTACAGTAAAGTACAAGTACCTCAATTTGTACTACAGTAAAGTACAAGTACCTCAATTTGTACTACAGTAAAGTACAAGTACCTCAAACTGTACTACAGTAAAGTACAAGTACTTCAAACTGTACTACAGTGCAGTACAAGTACCTCAAACTGTACTACAGTGCAGTACAAGTACCTCAAACTGTACTGCAGTAAAGTACAAGTACCTCAAACTGTACTACAGTAAAGTACAAGTACCTCAAACTGTACTACAGTAAAGTACAAGTACCTCAAACTGTACTGCAGTAAAGTACAAGTACCTCAAACTGTACTACAGTAAAGTAAAAGTACTTCAAACTGTACTACAGTAAAGTACAAGTACCTCAAACTATACTATAGTAAAGTACAAGTACCTCAAACTGTACTACATTAAAGTACAAGTACCTCAAACTGTACTACAGTAAAGTACAAGTACCTCAAACTGTACTGCAGTAAAGTACAAGTACCTCAAACTGTACTACAGTAAAATACAAGTACCTCAGACTGTACTACATTAAAGTACAAGTACCTCAAACTGTACTACAGTAAAGTACAAGTACCTTAAACTGTACTGCAGTAAAGTACAAGTACCTCAAACTGTACTACAGTAAAGTACAAGTACCTCAAACTGTACTACAGTAAAGTACAAGTACCTCAAACTGTACTGCAGTGAAGTACAAGTACCTCAAACTGTACTACAGTAAAGTACAAGTACCTCAAACTGTACTGCAGTGAAGTACAAGTACCTCAAACTATACTACAGTGAAGTACAAGTACCTCAAACTGTACTGCAGTACAGTACAAGTACCTCAAACTGTACTACAGTAAAGTACAAGTACCTCATACTGTACTACAGTAAAGTACAAGTACCTCTAACTGTACTACAGTAAAGTACAAGTACCTCAAGCTGTACTACAGTAAAGTACAAGTACCTCAAACTGTACTACATTAAAGTACAAGTACCTCAAACTGTACTACAGTAAAGTACAAGTACCTTAAACTGTACTGCAGTAAAGTACAAGTACCTCAAACTGTACTACAGTAAAGTACAAGTACCTCAAACTGTACTACAGTAAAGTACAAGTACCTCAAACTGTACTGCAGTGAAGTACAAGTACCTCAAACTGTACTACAGTAAAGTACAAGTACCTTAAACTGTACTGCAGTAAAGTACAAGTACCTCAAACTGTACTACAGTAAAATACAAGTACCTCAGACTGTACTACAGTAAAGTACAAGTACCTCAAACTGTACTTGTGTAAAGTACAAGTACCTCAAACTGTACTGCAGTAAAGTACAAGTACCTCAAACTGTACTGCAGTAAAGTACAAGTACCTCAAACTGTACTACAGTAAAGTACAAGTACTTTAAACTGTACTGCAGTAAAGTACAAGTACCTCAAACTGTACTACAGTAAAATACAAGTACCTCAGACTGTACTACAGTAAAGTAAAAGTACCTCAAACTATACTATAGTAAAGTACAAGTACCTCAAACTGCACTACAGTAAAGTACAAGTACCTCAAACTATACTACAGTAAAGTACAAGTACCTCAAGCTGTACTACAGTAAAGTACAAGTACCTCAAACTGTACTACAGTAAAGTACAAGTACCTCAAACTGTACTACAGTAAAGTACAAGTACCTCAAACTGTACTACAGTAAAGTACAAGTACTTCAAACTGTACTACGGTGAAGTACAAGTACCTCCAACTGTACTACAGTAAAGTACAAGTACCTCAAACTGTACTACAGTAAAGTACAAGTACCTCAAACTGTACTACAGTAATTGTACTTAGTTACTTTCACCTCTTAATGTGTCTACATGTATTTTATATGTTGACCCTTCAGGTTAATAATTAACAGCCGTCAGAAGTTTATATTAAAAATGTAACTTTGAATAAAACAGAAATTTAATATAAACGTTTTTATAAAATCACAACACAACAAGCATCAGTTTCTCTCCGAGTGTTTACAGGAATAAAGCGTAATAACATCTACCTATCATGCATTTACACATACAGCCAGTGAAGGTAAGAACAGAGGATTTATTATTATTATTATTATTATTATTATTATTATTGGGTAAATACTGAGATGTTTTAATCCCTGAGATTCTCAAACAATCACGGCGACTTTAGACTCCCAAACATTTCCAATACTGATGAGATGATTCAACCTAAACCCTCCAATTGATCCATTTACTGAACACAACGTACCAATAGAGATAAAAAAAACTCAAAAACACTGAGAATGCTCGTCTGAAATGAAGAAATATTTTAGCTTCTTTGTCGAATCACTAGACAATAAAACAGCATAATAATGAGAAAACTGCTGGTTGAGTAGTAATCCTCCTTTACAGCCATGACACTGTCCACTAAAGGCTGCAACCGCTGATTATTATCATCATCGATCAATCAATCAGAGACACAGTGACGCCTCTTCGTTACTGTCACATACGATAGAAAAGAAAAAGCTGGAAATCGTCACGTCTGAGAAGCTGAAACTGGATATTTGAGCTTTTTTTTTTTTTACACATGACAAAAAAATGATGATTCGATGGTCAAAAATAAGCTTTTAGTGTTTCCAGTGTTTTACTAAATCGATTGCAGCTCTTAAAGTCAGCGTTGAAACACATTAAAGGTGCAAATACACAAATGTCACAACTGCATTTTTTGTTGTTTTTTTGTCAGTTTCATACTCGAATGTAAAGTTGAAACAGTCACATGATGTCAGTTTCAGAAACTAAAGTCCTTTTTTTTTTCTAGATGTGATTTTTTTTTATTGTGACCACCTAAAATGATCCGATGATGACTCGTCTTGTACCGTAAGTAGCCACAAAAAACGATAAAAATCCATCCGATATGAAAAAGTAACAGAGAGCAAACAGACACTTTCTGTCTATTAGAATTAAACACATAAACTCAACGGCCTCTTTATTAGGAACACCTGTGTAATCTAATTCAATCCAATACAACTATATACTTAATGTTTATTATTGAGCTCATAGTGGGTGATGGTGTATTAAGGTGCTTTATATTGAATGGTGTTCCTAATATTTTGTCCACCCCATTAACATACATTCATTATATCCACTTTACTGATGATTATTTATCAAAAAATCTCATAGTGTAAATATTCTGTTAAAGCACAACAATAATAATCATCCGTACAATATTATCGCGATATCGATATCGTGGTTATAAATATCGTGATATTTGATTTTGTCCATATCGCCCAGCCTTAATGCATATAGTGATAAATAGTGATATATATATTAGGGCTGGACGATATATTGATATTATATCGATATCGTGATATGAGACTAGATATCGTCTTATATTTTGGATATCGCAATATCACGATATGTCATTATTCGTCTTTTCCTGGTTTTAAAGGCTGAATTAAAGTCAAATATATAACTTTCTGAACTAACCAGACTGTTCTAGCTGTTCTGTTATTTACCTTTTACCCACTTTGTCATTATATCTACTTTACTGATGATTATTTATAAAAAAATGTATAATGTAAATATTATCGCAATATTGATATCGTGGTTATAAATATCGTGATATTTGATTTTGTCCATATCGCCCAGCTCTAATGCATATATGAAGGGGGGCAAAATATAAGGAGCACCAGTCAATATAATGCAACCTAATACACCACTACTAAATTAAAAGGGCTGGGCAATAATCAATATCATTATCAATATCAACAATATCAATATAAATATCGTCATTTCCTGGTTTTAAAAGCTGAATTACAATAAAAACTCTTCTAGCTGCTCCTACTTAGTCATTATATCCACTTTACTGATGATTATTTATCGTAAAAATCTCATAGTGTAAATATTCTGTTAAAGCACAACAATAATAATCATCAGTACAATATTATCGTGATATCGATATCGTGGTTATAAATATCGTGATATTTGATATTGTCCATATCGCCCAGCCTTAATGCATATAGTGATAAATTGAAAAGTGTTCCTAAGACATGGATTAGGGCTGGGCGATATATTGATATTATATCGATATCGCGATATGAGACTAGATATCGTCTTAGATTTTAGATATATCGTAATATCGCGATATGTCATTAGTCGTCTTTTCCTGGTTTTAAAGGCTGAATTACAATAAAAACTCTTCTAGCTGCTCCTTCTTAGTCATTATATCCACTTTACTGATGATTATTTATCAAAAAATCTCATTGTGTAAATATTCTGTTAAAGCACAACAATAATAATCATCCGTACAATATTATCGTGATATCGATATCGTGGTTATAAATATCGTGATATCTGAATCTGTCCATATCGCCCAGCCTTAATGCATATAGTGATAAATACTGATACATTGAAAATTGTTCCTAAGACATATATATATGTATTACGGCTGGGCGTTATATTGATATTATATCGATATCGTGATATGAGACTAGATATCGTCTTAGATTTTGGATATCGTAATATCGTGATATTTCATTAGTCGTCATTTCCTGGTTTTAAAGGCTGAATTACAATAAAAACTCTTCTAGCTGCTCCTTCTTAGTCATTATATCCACTTTACTGATGATTATTTATCAAAAAATCTCATAGTGTAAATATTCTGTTAAAGCACAACAATAATAATCATCCGTACAATATTATCGCGATATCGATATCGTGGTTATAAATATCGTGATATTTGATTTTGTCCATATCGCCCAGCCTTAATGCATATAGTGATAAATAGTGATATATATATTAGGGCTGGACGATATATTGATATTATATCGATATCGTGATATGAGACTAGATATCGTCTTATATTTTGGATATCGCAATATCACGATATGTCATTATTCGTCTTTTCCTGGTTTTAAAGGCTGAATTAAAGTCAAATATATAACTTTCTGAACTAACCAGACTGTTCTAGCTGTTCTGTTATTTACCTTTTACCCACTTTGTCATTATATCTACTTTACTGATGATTATTTATAAAAAAATGTATAATGTAAATATTATCGCAATATTGATATCGTGGTTATAAATATCGTGATATTTGATTTTGTCCATATCGCCCAGCTCTAATGCATATATGAAGGGGGGCAAAATATAAGGAGCACCAGTCAATATAATGCAACCTAATACACCACTACTAAATTAAAAGGGCTGGGCAATAATCAATATCATTATCAATATCAACAATATCAATATAAATATCGTCATTTCCTGGTTTTAAAAGCTGAATTACAATAAAAACTCTTCTAGCTGCTCCTACTTAGTCATTATATCCACTTTACTGATGATTATTTATCGTAAAAATCTCATAGTGTAAATATTCTGTTAAAGCACAACAATAATAATCATCAGTACAATATTATCGTGATATCGATATCGTGGTTATAAATATCGTGATATTTGATATTGTCCATATCGCCCAGCCTTAATGCATATAGTGATAAATTGAAAAGTGTTCCTAAGACATGGATTAGGGCTGGGCGATATATTGATATTATATCGATATCGCGATATGAGACTAGATATCGTCTTAGATTTTAGATATATCGTAATATCGCGATATGTCATTAGTCGTCTTTTCCTGGTTTTAAAGGCTGAATTACAATAAAAACTCTTCTAGCTGCTCCTTCTTAGTCATTATATCCACATTACTGATGATTATTTATCAAAAAATCTCATTGTGTAAATATTCTGTTAAAGCACAACAATAATAATCATCCGTACAATATTATCGTGATATCGATATCGTGGTTATAAATATCGTGATATCTGAATCTGTCCATATCGCCCAGCCTTAATGCATATAGTGATAAATACTGATACATTGAAAATTGTTCCTAAGACATATATATATGTATTACGGCTGGGCGTTATATTGATATTATATCGATATCGTGATATGAGACTAGATATCGTCTTAGATTTTGGATATCGTAATATCGTGATATTTCATTAGTCGTCATTTCCTGGTTTTAAAGGCTGAATTACAATAAAAACTCTTCTAGCTGCTCCTTCTTAGTCATTATATCCACTTTACTGATGATTATTTATCAAAAAATCTCATAGTGTAAATATTCTGTTAAAGCACAACAATAATAATCATCCGTACAATATTATCGCGATATCGATATCGTGGTTATAAATATCGTGATATTTGATTTTGTCCATATCGCCCAGCCTTAATGCATATAGTGATAAATAGTGATATATATATTAGGGCTGGACGATATATTGATATTATATCGATATCGTGATATGAGACTAGATATCGTCTTATATTTTGGATATCGCAATATCACGATATGTCATTATTCGTCTTTTCCTGGTTTTAAAGGCTGAATTAAAGTCAAATATATAACTTTCTGAACTAACCAGACTGTTCTAGCTGTTCTGTTATTTACCTTTTACCCACTTTGTCATTATATCTACTTTACTGATGATTATTTATAAAAAAATGTATAATGTAAATATTATCGCAATATTGATATCGTGGTTATAAATATCGTGATATTTGATTTTGTCCATATCGCCCAGCTCTAATGCATATAGTGATAAATAGTGATATATTGAAAAGTGTTCCTAAGACATATATATATATGTATTACGGCTGGGCGATATATTGATATTTTATCGATATCGTGATAACGATATATCGTAATATCGCGATATGTCATCAGAATCGTCTTTTCCTGGTTTTAAAAGCTGCATTACAGTAAAATATGTAATTTTCTGAACTTACCAGACTGTTTCTAGCTGTTCTGTTATTTACCTTTTACCCACTGATGATTATTTATCAAACATTTTAAAGTGTAAATATTATCGCAATATCGATATCGAGGTATTCGGTCTAAAATATCGTGATATTTGATTTTGTCCATATCGCTCAGCCCTAATATGCATTATATATATTAATGATTGGTCAAAATATTAGAAACACTTTTCAATATAATCACCTCCACCTCTTACTATGATCCCAATAATAATAAAAATAATAAACATAAAGTAGAATTATCACCTTTCAGACGATGTTAAAATATAGAAGCTTCTTAAAAGTAGAAATGAAGGCAGAGCTGTTGTATTGGATGAAGTTAGATTGTGCAGGTGTTCCTAATGAAGTGTTCGCTGAGTGTAGATTATAAGCAAAAAAACACACAAATCTTATTTACACATAGTCAAGAGTCAGTTTAGACGTCATCACACCCCAAAAATTAACAGAGCAAAAAAACAGAGTCTTCTTTGTTGGTAATTTGGGTAATGTAGACCGTAAAACCGTTTCCTTTGATTCCAGCAGGAGTTTAACTCTGTTGTTCCAGTGTTTAAGTCTTAACGTCAGCTGATGCGAACTTCCTCCTCTTTTTCCAGTTAGCGCTGCTCCAGGAAACATCCGAGACCTCCGTCGTCCAGGTGTGTGTTGAGGTAGAGTCCAATCACATCGGTCGCTGCCGGATGATCCCCGTCTGGCTGCTTTTGTTGCTGCTTCTGACGTCGCTGTTTACCGACAGCAACGGAGCGAGCTCTGAAATATATAAACATCAGTAATCAATTAGCATGTTGTTATTATTGTTTACGTGGTTATTAAGACACGTTTATTTATATTTAACCTCCTGAGACCCAAGGCTTTTTAAATCTCTCCCAGATATATTACAACCTGATATATTAACCTCTGTGTCGTCCTCCCGGGTCAAATTGACCCCGTCTGTTTTGACTGTTCCTTCTTTCCTTCCGTCCTCCCTCCTTCTCTCTTTCTTTCCTTCCTCCCTTCCTTACTTCTTTCCTTCCTCCATCCCCCTTTCTTTCTTCCTTCTGTGGTTCCTTCCTCCCACCCTCCTTCTTTCCTTCCTTCCTTTCCTTCCTCCTTTCCTTTCCTCCGTCCTTCCTTTCCTCCGTCCTTCCTTTCCTTCCTCCCTTACTTCTTTCCTTTCCTCCAGTCCTTCCTCCCTTCTTTCTTTCCTTCTTCCTCCCTTCCTTCCTTCCTTCAGTCTGTCCTTCCTTCCTCCCTCCTTCTCTCTTTCTTTCCTTCCTCTCTCTTTCCTCCCTTACTTCTTTCCTTCCTCCATCCCCCTTTCTTCCTTCCTTCTGTGGTTCCTTCCTCCCACCCTCCTTCCTTCTTTCCTTCCTTCTTTCCTCTGTCCTTTTTTCTTTCCTTCCTCTTTTCCTTTCTCCCTCCCTCCCTGCTTCCTTCCTTCCTTCTTTCCTCCGTCCTTCCTTCATTCCTCCCTTACTTCTTTCCTTTCCTCCATTCCTTCCTCCCTCTTTTCCTCCCTTCCTTCCTTGACTCGAGGACAACAGGAGGATTAAACATAAATAAACAAGTTTAAACCATCAAATCTAATAAGGTTTTGTAGCTGGTCCACTTTTGATTGACTTCACCAAGAAGCTGCCATCTGGTTTCTACACTGATTGATGTAATGTGCTTTTTCTGCCACTAGATGGCACTAATGAACCTGCGCTGTAGGGGTCAACCATGACGAGGAGCCTCCGATGTAAAACTGAAACTCTTTAATTATACGACGTGCTGCCAGATATTCCTGCCTGCATTCCTTCTGGGGAACAATCTGCATGCTCAGGAAACAGGTTAGTTGGGTAGTTAATTATCTCCTCTGCTGCTTTGTTGGCCTCCACCCTTTTTCTCCACCTCTGACTCTGCTTCCTGTCACTTCTCATCCTCTCAAACTACACCGAGGAAGCATCTCAATCCAGTGTCCGACTGATACACACACATATCCTGCATGTTTCCAGGTTTATATTCTGAGTCTCTACTGGAATATCTTTGCATGATTTACAGTTAAAAACTCCTTATTTATCTTCTACTGGTCCTTTATGCAGCCAAACAGGTCAGTTTAACCCTCCTGTTGTCCTCGAGTCAAGGAAGGAAGGGGGGAAGAAGGAAGGAAAGGAGGGAGGAAGGGAAGGGAAGGAAAGGAGGGAGGAAGGAAGAAGGAAGGAAAGGAGGGAGGGAGGAAGGAAGGGAGAAAAGGAAAGAAGGAAGGGAGAATAGAAAAGGAAGGACGGAGGAAGGAAGGGAGAAAAGGAGAAAGGAAAAGAGGAAGGGAGGAAGGTAGGGGGGAGGAAAGAAGGAAGGGAGGAAGGTAGGGGGGAGGAAAGAAGGGAGAAAAGGAAAGAAGGAAGGGAGAAAGGAAAGGAAGGACGGAGGAAGGAAGGAAGGAGGGAGGGAGGGAGGGAGGGAGGAAGGAAAGGGAAGGAAGGAGGGAGGGAGGAAAGAAGGAAGGAAGGAGGGAGGGTGGAAGGAAGGACAGAAGGATGGAAAAAAGGGGGATGGAGGAAGGATAGAAGGAAGGAAGGGAGCAAAGAGAGAGGAAGGAAAGAAAGAGAGAAGGAGGGAGGGAGGAAGGACAGACAGAAGGAAGGGAGGAAAGAAGGAACAGTCAAAACAGACAGGGTCAATTTGACCCGGGAGGACGACACAAAGGTTAAAGTTCTATTATCGTGCAAAAACATGTATGCTAATAGTTTGAACTCTATAAAAATATAAAGTCAACCAACATCTCTGAGAAACTTGACCTGTAGATAAAATCAACCCTGACCTTTCATCTCAGTCTCCACTCTGCTGCAGTTGTCCGTCGATGAGTTGCGGCTGTTCGTAGCCGCTCCGGCGTCGTCCGCTGCCGGGATTCCTCCGGCCGGGTCGCCGGCCGAGTCGCCTCCGCCCTTTTTACCTCGGTCCGGTTTCGCCGCAGGTTTGGTCCCGTCCACGTTGTCCATCTTCACCAGACACAGAGTCTGCAGCAGGCCGATGGCGTCGAAGTTGTCTCCGGAGCATTCGCCTCTTCTCCTCAGCAGCTCAAGCACCTGCAGTCAGAAAACATCAAAAACATATTTATAGTAATGAATATAGCAAACCTTCTCAGAAGGGAGGGGGAGGGAGGGAGGAAAGAAGGAAGGAAGGACAGAGGAAAGAAGGAAGGAAGGAAGGAAGGAAGGAAAGAAGGGGGGGAAGGGAGGAAGGACAGAAGGAAGGGGAGGGAGGAAGGAAGGAAGGAAGGACAAGAGGAAAGAAGGAAGGAAGGAAAGAAGGGGGAGGGAGAACGGACAGAAGGAATGGAGGAAAGAGAGAGGGAGGAGGAGGGAGGAAAGAAGGAAGGAAGGAAAGAAGGAGGGAGGGAGGAAGGAAAGAAGGAGGGGAGGGAGAACGGACAGAAGGAACGGAGGAAAGAGAGAGGGAGGGAGGGAGGAAAGAAGGAAGGAAGGAAGGAGGGAGGAAGGACAGAAGGAAGGGAGGAAGGAAAGAAGGAGGGGAAGGAGGAAGGAAGGAAGGAAGGAATGAGGGAGGAAGGACAGAAGGAAGGGAGGAAGGAAGGAAAGAAGGGGGGAAGGAGGGAGGGAGGGAGGAAGGAAGGAGGGAAGGAAGGAAGGACAGAGGAAAGAAGGAAGGAAGGAAAGAAGGGGGGAGGGAGAACGGACAGAAGGAACGAGGAAAGAGAGAGAGAGGGAGGGAGGAAAGAAGGAAGGAGGAAAGAAGGAGGGAGGGAGGAAGGACAGAAGGAAGGGAGGAAGGAAGGAAAGAAGGAGGGAAGGAGGAAGGAAGGAAGGAAGGAAGGAAGAACAGAGGAACGAAGGAAGGAAGGAAGGAAAGAAGGGAGGAGGGAGAACGGACAGAAGGAACGGAGGAAAGAGAGCGGGAGGGAGGGAGGGAGGGAGGAAAGAAGGAGGGAGGGAGGGAGGAAAGAAGGAGGGAGGGAGGAAGGACAGAAGGAGGGAAGGAGGAAGGAAGGAAGGAAGAAGGAAGGAAGGAAGGAAGGAAGGAAGGAGGGCCATATGTCACAGCTGTAACATATGGATTCAGGTGAGATAGTCATTCGCAAACTCTGATATAGCATTTAGGCCTTTGGGACAAATAAATGCCCCTTCCCCTCATGTTGCCAACGTCAGAAGTTTTGCTGCAGATCATCCAGCACGGCTAAACTCTGCCTCTGTCTTAAACTTGTCTTCCGAAAGCCACACGTTATTAAAAACACACTACTACTACACACTACTACACACTGCTAACTTCACTCTCTCTTGAGACATTCCCCGCTGCCAACTAGCAGCACTCGTATTCTACTCGTGTATCATGTGACACAAGTGAGTCTCATTCATGCAGCTTGTTTTATATCCGTTATCTTTCATATCAGATCGGGCCGTCCCTAATTCCCTAATTCCCTAATTCCTTAATTCCAAAGCATTTCCAGGAATTTCATGACCGTGGGAACCCTGCTTATATATAATCATGTTTACATTATTACTGTTGTCACTGATCAGAGATGTGTGACACTAACAACATCTTTTCTCCTCACTTTCAAAGCTCTTAATGATCAGACTCCATCATATCTCAAAGAGCTCATACTGTAATACCTTATGAACCTGCTAGAACACTTTGCTCCCAGCCTGCAGGCCTACTGCTGCTTCCTAGTGTCTCTAAAAGGAGAATAGGAGGCAGACACCCTCTCTATGTTTAAGAATAGGCTTCAAACTTTCCTCTCTCTCTCTCTCTCTCTCTCTCTCTCTCTCTCTCTCTCTCTCTCTCTCTCTCTCTCTCTCTCTCTCTCTCTCTCTCTCTCTCTCTCTCTCTCTCTCTCTCTCTCTCTCTCTCTCTCTCTCTCTCTCTCTCTCTCTCTCTCTCTCTCTCTCTCTCTCTCTCTCTCTCTCTCTCTCTCTCTCTCTCTCTCTCTCTCTCTCTCTCCTATCTTTCCGTATTACGAAAATAGATGCCAATAGGCTGAACAAACTGATAAAGAAGGCCCAAGTCTGTGGTTGGTCTGAAACTAAGCACTCTTGAGGAGGTGACCGAGGACAGAATTAAAACATACACCACCCATCCCCTCCATAACACACTGGTTAATCTCAGGAGCTCATTCAGCAACAGATTCAGACTCCTCCGCTGCTCCTTTTCTCTTTCTTTCCTCCCTCCCTCCTTCTCTCTATCCCCCCCTCCCTTCCTTCCTTTCCTCCTCGCTCCTTTCCTTCCTTCCTTCCTTCTCTTTCTTTCCTCCTCCCTTCCTTCTTTCCTTCCCTCCCTTCCTTCCCTCCCTCCCTTTCTTCTTTCCTTCCTCCCTCCCTCCCTCCCTCCCTCCCTCCTTCTCTCTATCCTCCCTCCCTTCCTTATTTCCTTTCCTCCCTTCCCTCCTCGCTCCTTTCCTTCCTTCCTTCCCTCTTTCTTTCCTCCCTCCCTCCTTCTCTCTTTCTTTCCTCCCTTCCTTCTTTTCCTTTCCTCCCTTCCTTCTTCCTCCCTCCTTTCCTTCCTTCTTCCTCCCTTCCTTCTTTCCTTTCCTCCTTTCCTTCCTTCTTCCTCCTTTCCTTCCTCCCTCCTTCTCTCTTTCTTTCTTCCTCCCTTCCTTCTTTCTTTTCCTCCCTTCCTTCCTCCCTCCTTTCCTTCCTTCTTTCCTTTCCTCCCTTCCTTCCTCCCTCCCTCCTTTCCTTCCTTCTTCCTCCTTTCCTTCCCTCCCTCCTTCTCTCTTTCTTTCTTCCTCCCTTCCTTCTTTCCTTTCCTCCCTTCCTTCCTCCCTTCTTTCCTTCCTTCTTCCTCCTTTCCTTACTCCTTTCCTTACTCCTTTCCTCCCTCCCTCCTTCTCTCTTTCTTTCTTCCTCCCTTCCTTCTTTCCTTTCCTCCCTTCCTTCCTCCCTTCTTTCCTTTCCTCCCTTCCTTCCTCCCCTTCCTTCCTCCCTTCCTTCCTCCCTTCCTCCTTCCTCCCTTGACTCGAGGACTACAGGAGGGGTAATTGAACACACCTTGATGTATTTGTAGGACTTGAGTTCGCTGATGTTCTCCTCCAGGAAGAGCAGATACAGAGACAGATCGTCCCAGTGTCCCGCTCGGCGTTGGCAGGACGCTGACGGTGGGCAGCGATTGGTAGGTTTTCCAGGAAGTCGGCGTATCCGTGGCAGAAGAGCGGACGGAGGCTAGCGTAGATCACCGCCGGGATCAGAGCCACGAAGAGGATCAGGTTCACCAGGCTGGGAACCAATAAATAGGGACAGAGAAGAGACGTTTTATTATATCTGGAGGCAGGAAAACTGTGGTCGCAAATAATTAACGTTAGTTCAAGAAAGTTCTGAGATGTTTGCGACAACTTTTTGCTAAATTAACGCAACTTTTTCGTGTTTGTTCTGCCAACAAAAATAAAGAAAAACAATTTAAAATTTGGACAGAGGAAAGAAGGAAGGAAGGAAAGAAGGGGGGTGGGAGAAAGGACAGAAGGAAGGGAGGAAAGAGAGAAGGAGGGAGGGAGGAAGGAAAGAAGGAAGGGAGGGAGGGAGGAAGGAAGGAAGGAAGGAAGGAAGGAGGGAGGAAGGACAGAAGGAAGGGAGGACGGAAGGAAAGAAGGAGAAAGGAAGGAAGGAAGGAGGAAGGACAGAAGGAAGGGAGGACGGAAGGAAAGAAGGAAGGAAGGAAGGAAGGAGGGATGAAGGAAGGAAGGAAGGAAAGAAGGAAGGAGGGAGGAAAGAAGGACGGAAGGAGGGAAGGCAGGGAAGAAGGAGGGAGGGAGGAAGGAAGGAAGGAAGGGATGAAGGAAGGAAGGAAGGAAGGAAAGAAGGAAGGCAGGGAAGAAGGAGGGAGGGAGGAAGGAAGGAAGGAAGGAAGGAAGGAAAGAAGGAAGGAAGGAAGGAAGGTAGGAAGGAAAGAAGGAGGGAGTGAGGAGGAAGGAAGGAAGGAAGGAAGGAAGGAAAGAAGGAGGGAAGGAAGGAAGGAAGGAAGGAACAGTCAAAACAGCCTCAAAATCATGAATAAATAAAAATGAAAGAGCCCAAAGTGTCCTCAGTGAGGGTCGAAGGGTTTAAACGAACCTCAGCAGAGAGAAGACTCCCACAGCGATGAGCTTACACTGAACCTTCTCTGGAACGCTGGGGTCAAAGGCCAGCAGGCCGACCCGCAGCATGCAGCCGAACTCG
>NC_084974.1:31609296-31619296 GCF_963691925.1 Scomber scombrus | reverse complement strand
ACATCAGAAACAAACAAAGAGTCCTGACTGACTGACTGTAGATCATGATGACATCATCATGTGTGTGATGTCATCAGTGAGCATCTGTCCTGCTTCTCACATCACATCCAGATGTTTCTCCATCACTACATCTGTGTATCACTCACCCACAGAGACCTCCTGAGCGAAGGCCAGAGAGATGAGGAGCAGCGGGAGTCCGACGGCCACGCAGGTCACCATCTTATCCAGAGCCAGCTCGGTGCGGACGCTGCGGTACCGGGCCTGGTTGGGCTCCTTCAACAGGAAGTCACTGAACACGTACTCTGTGGCTACGTGTGCGATGGCCATGACGCCGCTCCGCTGTGAACCTGCAGACACACACCAGCTCCTGTCACTGTGGTTTCTGTGTGTGTGTGTGTGTGTGTGTGTGGTTGTGTGTGTCGTGTGTGTGTGTGGTTGTGTGTGTGTGTGTGTGTGTGTGTGTGTGTGTGTGTGTGTGGTTGTGTGTGTGTGTGTGTGTGTGAGGCTCAACAGCTGACTGACGCTCGCTCTGCAGCTACGGTTAGTAACACGTCTCATATGCAGAATGCAAAGCGACCAATCAGGTGACACCGTGGTGAAATCTGTCCTTTATATGCTCTGTGTGTGTGTGTGTGTGTGTGTGTGTGTGTGTGTGTGTGTGTGTGTGTGTGTGTGTGTGTGTGTGGTGTGTGTGTGTGTGTGTATGTGTCCCACGATTGTTTCCCAATAACTTCCTAATTTTCCGCTTCATGTGCGTATCATCATCCAAACATCACATGTAACATAACTGATTATAATCACTAAAGTACTGCACTGTAGTACAGTTTGAGGTACTTGTACTGCACTGTAGTACAGTTTGAGGTACTTGTACTGCACTGTAGTACAGTTTGAGGTACTTGTACTGCACTGTAGTACAGTTTGAGGTACTTGTACTGCACTGTAGTACAGTTTGAGGTACTTGTACTGCACTGTAGTACAGTTTGAGGTACTTGTACTGCACTGTAGTACAGTTTGAGGTACTTGTACTGCACTGTAGTACAGTTTGAGGTACTTGTACTGCACTGTAGTACAGTTTGAGGTACTTGTACTGCACTGTAGTACAGTTTGAGGTACTTGTACTGCACTGTAGTACAGTTTGAGGTACTTGTACTGCACTGTAGTACAGTTTGAGGTACTTGTACTTTACTGTAGTACAGTTTGAGGTACTTGTACTGCACTGTAGTACAGTTTGAGGTACTTGTACTGCACTGTAGTACAGTTTGAGGTACTTGTACTGCACTGTAGTACAGTTTGAGGTACTTGTACTGCACTGTAGTACAGTTTGAGGTACTTGTACTGCACTGTAGTACAGTTTGAGGTACTTGTACTGCACTGTAGTACAGTTTGAGGTACTTGTACTTTACTGTAGTACAGTTTGAGGTACTTGTACTTTACTGCAGTACAGTTTGAGGTACTTGTACTGCACTGTAGTACAGTTTGAGGTACTTGTACTTTACTGCAGTACAGTTTGAGGTACTTGTACTTTACTGTAGTACAGTTTGAGGTACTTGTACTTTACTGTAGTACAGTTTGAGGTACTTGTACTTTACTGTAGTATAGTTTGAGGTACTTGTACTTTACTGTAGTATAGTTTGAGGTACTTGTACTGCACTGTAGTACAGTTTGAGGTACTTGTACTGCACTGTAGTACAGTTTGAGGTACTTGTACTGCACTGTAGTACAGTTTGAGGTACTTGTACTGCACTGTAGTACAGTTTGAGGTACTTGTACTGCACTGTAGTACAGTTTGAGGTACTTGTACTGCACTGTAGTACAGTTTGAGGTACTTGTACTTTACTGTAGTACAGTTTGAGGTACTTGTACTGCACTGTAGTACAGTTTGAGGTACTTGTACTGCACTGTAGTACAGTTTGAGGTACTTGTACTGCACTGTAGTACAGTTTGAGGTACTTGTACTGCACTGTAGTACAGTTTGAGGTACTTGTACTTTACTGTAGTACAGTTTGAGGTACTTGTACTGCACTGTAGTACAGTTTGAGGTACTTGTACTTTACTGCAGTACAGTTTGAGGTACTTGTACTTTACTGTAGTACAGTTTGAGGTACTTGTACTTTACTGTAGTACAGTTTGAGGTACTTGTACTTTACTGTAGTATAGTTTGAGGTACTTGTACTTTACTGTAGTACAGTTTGAGGTACTTGTACTTTACTGTAGTACAGTTTGAGGTACTTGTACTGCACTGTAGTACAGTTTGAGGTACTTGTACTTTACTGCAGTACAGTTTGAGGTACTTGTACTTTACTGTAGTACAGTTTGAGGTACTTGTACTTTACTGTAGTACAGTTTGAGGTACTTGTACTTTACTGTAGTATAGTTTGAGGTACTTGTACTTTACTGTAGTATAGTTTGAGGTACTTGTACTGCACTGTAGTACAGTTTGAGGTACTTGTACTGCACTGTAGTACAGTTTGAGGTACTTGTACTGCACTGTAGTACAGTTTGAGGTACTTGTACTGCACTGTAGTACAGTTTGAGGTACTTGTACTTTACTGTAGTACAGTTTGAGGTACTTGTACTTTACTGCAGTACAGTTTGAGGTACTTGTACTGCACTGTAGTACAGTTTGAGGTACTTGTACTGCACTGTAGTACAGTTTGAAGTACTTGTACTTTACTGTAGTACAGTTTGAGGTACTTGTACTTTACTGTAGTACAAATTGAGGTACTTGTACTTTACTGTAGTACAAATTGAGGTACTTGTACTTTACTGTAGTACAGTTTGAGGTACTTTTACTTTACTGCAGTACAGTTTGACGTACTTTTACTTTACTGTAGTACAGTTTGAGGTACTTGTACTTGCATACTACATCACTCATAATACTGCAGTACTTTTACTGTAATACTACATCGCTCATAATAAAGTACTTTTACAGCAGGTATTAGTACATTTGTGTATAAATACTTCTTCTACAGCCTCTTTTATACTCATGTTGTGTTTCTGGAGGATTTTCTGCTTTAATTTAATTATAAAGCAGGACATTAAACAGCTCGTGACTGTTTATCACTGCAGCTTTAACACACAGCTCTGTGCTGCTGGAGCTGCTGCATGTCTCCAGCTTTCATCAGCTTTAATAACACATGCACGACTTTAAACGTGAAGTGAATCATTAAGCTTTACTTTCCTCCAGCAGCACTAACGATGAACTTTTAACCTCTTTTTTTTCTCCAGCATGCAGCATCAGAGCTGAGTTTGTTATCTTCATTCATTGGTAAAAAATAAAGTGTATAAACTGGATTGAAACTCACCGTGTTAGTAGTAAAGTGTCTAGAGAGGAGACATGGCGGAGCTGCAGCTGTGTGTCTGCATCAGAGAGAGAAAGTGAAGAGTTTCCTCAGGCTGCAGATAAAACATGAGACACACACACACACACGACCCCGACAGATGAAACAACTTTCGGATTGAAGCTTCTTCCTGTTCCACGCTGAACTCCTTCCGTCCTCCTTAAAAAACAGATGCGTTCAGGGACCGGTCGTCATGCTGGGATTTTACACCGCCGACTAGCTGCTGCTGCTGCTGCCTTCAAATGCAGCTCACGAGTTTGTAATTTGTTATAATCAGAGATGTGAAATGTAATAAGTTAGAGATTACTAGTACTAGAGCAGCAATAAGAAAAACAATAAAGAACAATAAATAATAAGTTAAAAAAACAATATGAACAATAATAGTAAAAATGTGTATTAAAATAAGCAAAGTATATTTACTGTAGTACAGTTTGAGGTACTTGTACTTTATTGTAGTACAGTTTGAGGTACTTGTACTTTACTGTATTACAGTTTGAGGTACTTGTACTTTACTGTAGTACAGTTTGAGGTACTTGTACTTTACTGTATTACAGTTTGAGGTACTTGTACTTTACTGTAGTACAGTTTGAGGTAATTCTGCTTTACTGCAGTACAGTTTAAGGTACTTGTACGTTACTGCAGTACAGTTTGAGGTACTTGTACTTTACTGCAGTACAGTTTTAGGTACTTGTATTTTACTGTAGTACAGTTTGAGGTACTTGTACTTCATTGTAGTACAGTTTGGGGTACTTGTACTTTACTGTAGTACAGTTTGAGGTACTTGTACGTTACTGTAGTACAGTTTTAGGTACTTGTATTTTACTGTAGTTCAGTTTGAGGTACTTGTATTTTACTGCAGTACAGTTTGAGGTACTTGTACTTTACTGTAGTACAGTTTGAAGTACTTGTACTTTACTGTAGTACAGTTTGAGGTACTTGTACTTCATTGTAGTACAGTTTGGGGTACTTGTACTTTACTGTAGTATTTCCATGTGATGCTACTTTCTACTCCACTACATATAATAAAATAATCGTGATCTTATTAACATTATTTACAAAAGTAATATTGGTATTATATTGTTTTGTTTTTTGTTTTTTTGGATAATCATAATTTTTTACAATGTTTATTCTACCTCTGGTGTTTCCTCATTGCAGATTCATGAAAGTTATGATCGTGTTTCCTCATTTTTTAATATTTAACATGTTACTGAATACATATGTAATAAGTTACATTACTTTGATGAAGTCATTGAAATAGTTACATTACTTATTACATTTTAAATAGAGTAACTAGTAATCTATTACATTTCCACAGTAACCCTTGTTGTATTTGGTGTACAGCTGGTCTTCTCCATCTGATTGTTATAGTTTCCCACGGGCCCTGAAGGCATCACTTCCTCCTGAGCAGCGTGACAACATGCAGCAGCGACACAAACACTGATTCATGCCTCAAATATCTCCAAAACAAACTCCACAGATGACTAACTGTGACTCTTACCAATTAAATCATGAGAAACTCAAATGAATGATGCGTTTGAGGCGTTTTTATTCCGCTCAGTCTTTAACTCTCTCTGTTTATCTCAAAGGGAAACTAACGATGGGTGGTTTTATTTATGACGCTTCTCTCTGATTTCTGTGAAACGTTTATGGAAATAAAAACCAAAACCATTTTTTGGAGTGTTGATGTTATTCTATCGCGATGGATTCTGGGCATTTCTCTCGCTGGTCCTCCCAACTTCTCCAGATGTGTCAAGCTGTTGAGAAACATCTGCAAAGAGACCGGAAAGAGAAGGGTTCCCTTCACAATAAAATGTTCAGAGACTTACACCTCAGTGATGTTGTGAAAGTATTACAGTAAAAGTACTGCAGTATTATGAGTGATGTAGTATGCAGTATTACAGTAAAATTACTGCAGTATTATGAGCGATGTAGTATGCAGTATTACAGTAAAAGTACTGCAGTATTATGAGCGATGTAGTATGCAGTATTACAGTAAAAGTACTGCAGTATTATGAGTGATGAAGTAGCCTAATTTTTTACTCTAACTTTTAATAAACCTTTTCTCTTATTCTCTATTATTTTACTCAATTATTTAAGTATTTATTTTATATTAATTTTTTTAAGCATTTTTATTTTCTCTTGGGTGCATAGGTCTCCAGTTTTGTCTTTAAATTATTATTTGTTTTATTACTTTTTAAAGTTACTATTATTACTGTTGTTATTTTTCTCTTTTTAAAAAAAATTGTCATTTTATTACCACTGTTGTTATTTTTCTTTATTTTTTTTAAATGTGTCATTTTATTATTATTATTGTTATTTTATTTTTTAAATTAGTTATTTTTCTCTTTTTTAAATTTGTCATTTAAAAAAAAACTAAACTAGACTAATTATCAGCTTGTCAATCAAATAACTGTAAAGCACTTAATCTGTATGAAAGGTGCTATATAATTAAAATGTAATTATTCATTTTTTATTAGTAGTATAATTAACCAGAATAAATCAGGTTTTTAAAAATTGGATCTATATAAAAAGCCCTAAACATGTTTATGTGTCTCATGTTTACTCTCTTCACCTGGATGATTTATTTTGGAGGAGTGTAACCGGAAGTTTTCACCCTTCTTCTCAGTGACTTGACGGCCCGGCTTTGCCTCCATTCATTCCTCCCCGCACACACACATACACACATACACACACAGTCGCATCCTCCTCCTCCTCCTCCTCCTCTTCCTCCTCTCCCCCCCCACCCCCCCTCCTAGTTTCTCTCCGCCTGGGAAAGATGGCTGCTCCGGCGGTGGTGGTGGTGAGGAGCTCCGGCCCGGCGCTGTGCCCGAGCTTCGCGGTGGTCTGCTCGTTCCTGGAGCGTTACGGAGCAGCCCTCGACCTGCCCGAGATGACTTACCCGCAGATGGAGCGCTATCTCCGGGACAAAACGGCAGGTGAGAGCCGGTGGGGGGGAGGTTGGAGGTCTGGAGGTAGAGAGAGAGAGAGAGAGAGGGGAGAGAGAGTGAGGGGGGGGGGGGGGGGGGGGAGGAGGAGGAGAAGTGGTGGAAGAGCTGCGACATTCGAAACAAGAGCAGAAGGGAGAAGAAGGCTAACTGCTACCTTCATCACCATCTTCATCCTCTTCTTCATCATCATCATCATCATGGTGGTGGTGATGAAGAGGATGAAGATGGTGTGTGTGCGTGCGTGTGTGTGTGTGTGTGGCCCGGCTGAGCAAGAGCAAGAGCATCACATTTTATAAGGGAGTTTTTTTTAAGAGGGGGGGTTTTGTTAAACGGTTACGGTTGTGACAAATAAAAGAGGCAGTTTATCTTTTTTAGAGGACAGCCATTTTGTTTTTTTTGTTTTTTGTTGAAAGTTTATTTTGAGGTAGTAAATCAGAGAGAAGCAAGAGGGCAGCTGGCTAACATGGAGCTAACTCCCAAACACACAGCACACTTCCAACCCCCCTCCCTCCTTCTCCTCTCCCCGTGTGTGTGTGTGTTTGCGGGGTTTAAGTTACAGGAAATCGGGGGGGGCTGTGTTGGAAGGCACGGTAGCTCCAGCTAGTCGTTTACATTGGCAGTTAGTAATGTTGTCATGGCTGGTTATTGATCAGTTAAAGTTGGGGAAGAAGGAGGAGGAGGCGGGGGGAAGCCATGATGCAGCACTGCCGAGTGACCACACACACACATACACACACACAGAGACGAGCCAGTTAGCTCCCTGGTGTCACAGTTTAACTGGTGACCGTGTTAACTGGTGACTTTCACTTAGGTGTTCTCCTAAAAAAAAAAAAAAAAAAAAAAAGCCTTAGTAGTTTAATCAGTGTTTAATATCTAAGTATGTAACCATGTATGTAAGTTTTAATTGTGTTGAGACGACTCATTCACCTAACGTTTCTTTTACGATGTGAGAAACTCACCAGTTAACACGGTCACCAGTTAAACCGTAACACCGTATGTGAACATACCTGTTATGGTTTAACTGGTGACCGTGTTAACTGGTGACTTTCACGTAGGTGTTTTACTGAAAAAAATGACTTTATAGTTATAAATCACTTTTCATCTGTGTTTTAATATCTAAGTATCTAACCATATCAGACTCATATCACCTCTCGTACCGCATCCTAATATGTGAGAGAGTCACCAGTTAACACGGTCACCAGTTAACACGGTCACCAGTTAAACCGTAACACCCGGACGGTTGTCAGGTGTAATTTTTCACCGGCCTTGCCTCACAGGCTGCCGGAATGTAGTGACACCAATCCCCCCTTGCTTCTGTATCTCTATGGGGTGCTCCACATAACGCCATTTTCTTCATTTTCTTCTTAATTTGAGGCGAACACACACAGAGAGATGTTCACTGAAAACACTGGATGTTCATTTTTGGCCGTTGGTAGTAGTGGCTGTCAAATATGCGCATGCGCAGTAGAGGGGACTACTAGCTGCTAGGCTAAGCTAGTGACGCTAGCTAGCATCAGGAATAAAAATCAACTTTTTAAAATCAAACGAACACAAAGTGACACAGTTATATTATTGATTACTTATCGATTGATAAAGGAGACGTGTTTTAGACTGTGTGGGTGTCGTGTTTTTGCTGCTTTTCTTCTTTTTTATGCTCGTTTGTTAGCTGTTGTTTTCTATTACCGTTATAGCAGGGGTGTCAAACATACGACCCGCGGGCAAAAACCGGCCGGCCGAGGGTCCAAACCGGCCCGCTGCATAACTCTGCAAAAGTATGAAAAATGGAAGAAAAGTAATTCCAATTTTTCTGCTTCTTCAGACGGTTTTTTTTTCTCCACCTTGGCTATGAATACAATCCTCTGAAAAAAACAATACATACATTATTAATATATATATATATAAATAAATAGTACAGCTTCTGAATGAGTGTGTCTATGTTCAGGCACTTTAAAGCTACTGTGTGTTGTTTTTAATTTTTAAATCTTAATCTTTTTAACTTGCTATCTTTTATTTTTATTGCATTATTATTTGCACGGTCAGAAGCTGGTGAGAAACAACATTTAATTTCAGCCTGTGTACTTTTAGTAAATACCATGCTAAATGACAGTAAAGAAATTACCATTACGATTAAATCATTCATGTGCTAAATGTTATCAATCAGCAGCTTCTGTGCAAAATAACATGACAAAAAACAACAGACAATATTGTTGAAATTGCACTTTTTCTTCTTAAGTAAACAGATGAGTTTATTATATAGTTATATAGATAATTTATTATAGTAAAGTTATATTATATATTATTTGTAGGTTATTATGCATTGATTGGGTTGCATGTGGCTCTTAAAAGTAGTCCGACACCCCTGATCTAATGTGTCATGAATGGATAGTAAACAGTGAAATTGCTTTTTTGTGTCACAGTAGAAGTTAAATAACAGGACTTTCCAACTCGAGATAAATGATTTAGAAACATTTCAGGTTACACATGCCATTTAAAAAATAAAAAAAAACACCTGGAATTTCCCAGTTAATTCAAGGATGCATAAATGTCTCACGTCAGCAGAGGTGGAAGAAGTATTCACATCCTTTATTTAAGTACAAGTAGAAAAACCACAATGTAAATATACTACAGTACAAGTAAGAAAGTCATGCAATTAAAACCCTACTCAACAGTTAGTTAAAGTAAAAGTTAAAATACACGTTTTATAGAAAATCAGCTGCGGTGACTGATAAATAAAATATGCTTTATAAAGTACTTTATTAATACTGAAGCATTGATGTTGCAGTAAAAGTACATATAAGTATTATGAGTGATGTAGTAAAAGTATAAAGTAGCATCACATGTAAACACTCCAGTAAAGTACAGTAACATTGAAGCCTTGTTGTTGTGTTGCATTCTCTTCTCTATTAAACGTCTCTGTTTCTGAACATACCTGTTATGGTTTAACTGGTGACCGTGTTAACTGGTGACTCTCACGTAGGTGTTCTACTGAAAAAAATGACTTTATAGTTTTAAATCACTTTTCATCTGTGTTTTTAATATCTAAGTATCTAACCATATCAGACTCATTTAACCTATCGTAACGTATCCTAATATGTGAGAGAGTCACCAGTTAACACGGTCACCAGTTAACACGGTCACCAGTTAAACCGTAACACCCGGACGGTTGTAAAATCCTACTCAAGTAAAAGTACAGAAATACTATCAGTTAGTTAAAGTAAAAGTTAAAATACACGTTTTATAGAAAATCAGCTGCAGTGACTGATAAATAAAATATGCTTTATAAAGTACTTTATTAATACTGAAGCATTGGTGTTGCAGTATAGTATAGTATAGTACATATAAGTATTATGAGTGATGTAATATGCAGTATGACAATGTGTTGTATTTATAAAGCTTGTTATATTATCCATTGTGTCAAATCTGCATCTGAAAAGTAACTAAAGCTGTTAAATAAATGTAGTGGAGTAGAAAGTACAATATTAAAAGTGAAAGTATAAAGTAGCATCACATGTAAACACTCCAGTAAAGTACAGTAACATTGAAGCCTGGTTGTTGTGTTGCATTCTCTTCTCTATTAAACGTCTCTGTTTACATTTACACAACTATTCACTGCAGATAGATCAGAAACATGAAGGAACTTTTATCTGATGGGCAACATGTGAATGGAAACACCAGTGAAAGCATTTCCTGAAAGTCTAAGTTCCCTTTTAT
>NC_084974.1:31594296-31604296 GCF_963691925.1 Scomber scombrus | reverse complement strand
GTGTCAATGTGTCCTAATGTGTGTGAATGTGACATGTAGTGTAAAAGTGCTTTGAGTGGTCAGAAAATAGTGTTGGGTATCGTTTAGGTTTTATATGATATCGGTGCTTAAAGATGGAAAACATACAAACTTTGTGTGTTTGTTACGGTGTCTTAGGGGCCGAGGTGACAGGAAGCACCAACCCTGATGAACCCTCAAAGACCACGGAGCAGAACACTGAAGGCAAGAAGGACGAGCCTGAAGAGGAGGAGAAACCGCTCACACAAGGTGAGATCAGAGAGTTATTTATTAAGAAATGCATTGATTCAATCTTACAGACAGATATATTTACATCTTTGCATGTAAAGAAGTGAGATTAATCATTTTAATTACATCGTTTTTGGGGCATTTTCTTTGTATTTATTGGAACATTTTAAATATAGAAACAGGAAATGAAGGACGACTCAAACTACAGATGTTAGTTATAACTTATTGTTATAATATTGATATTAATAATGATAATTCAGACACATTGTGATTATAATAACAGCTGATGCCAATGTTTTATAGGAAAAATAGTCAAAGGAGAAAGGAAGGGAGGAAGAAGGAAGGAAAAAGGAGGAAGGAAGGGAGGGAGGAAGAAGGAAGGAAAAAGGGAGGAAGAAGGCAGGAAAAGGAGGGAAGGAAGGGAGGGAGGAAGGAGGGATGAAGGAAGGAAAAGGAGGGAGGAAGGAAGGGAGGGAGGAAGAAGGAAGAAAGGAGGGAGGAAGGAAGGAAAGGAGGAAGGAAGGAAAGGAGAAAGGAAGGAAGGAGGGAGGGAGAGAAGGAAGAAAAGGAAGGAAGGAAAGGAGGGAGGAAGAAGGAAGGAAAGGAGGGAGGAAGGGAGGAAGGAGGGAGGGAAGGAAGGAAGGGAGGAAGAAGGATGAAAGGATGGAAGAAAGGAGGAAGGGACATAATCAATCTCTAAAATTGCTGTTAAGATAAATAAATAAAAGAAGTTAACTCCAGATGCAATAAACGTTCCTGAATAAACCAACTTAATCTTAATTGGAGGCATGTGGCTGGTTGTTATTATCAGAGGTAACGCTGCATGAACACTATCAAAGATCAGCTGTTATATTCATGTTCAGGAATCAGAGAGAAG
The DNA here is from genome assembly GCF_963691925.1 of Scomber scombrus. Classification (NCBI taxonomy): domain Eukaryota; kingdom Metazoa; phylum Chordata; class Actinopteri; order Scombriformes; family Scombridae; genus Scomber; species Scomber scombrus. The sequence goes on along the minus strand of NC_084974.1, from coordinate 31,603,173 downwards.
ACACCAAGAAAAAGGGCAAGAAGAAGAACTTACTGATGTACTGTTAAACTTATCATCGTCCTAATTGGGATCAATCGTATTTGTTTATTTATTATAATTACTTTGAAATTAATCTCATTTGGATGTTTTTGTTTCTTATCTTGGTACAAGTGCTCTCAACTGCTCGCTTATTAATAATAATACTAATATTAACTTTGCACCTTTTATACAGTAAATGCATCTCAAAGTGATTCTATAACAAAAATAAACAACATACACAAAGTTCTTCACATTTAAAGGAACATAAAGCAATGTTATAAATAAGAAAGAGGAAAAAAGAAAAACATTACGGAGTGTCTATTTGCACCCCTGGTACAAACAGCCTCGGCCACACAGCGGAACTATTTGCACCCTAGACGTATAACAACGTGAAAACATGGCGGACATTCATCTTCCACGCCAACAGAAAAGGGGAAATTTAGAAAGGTTTCATCTCTAATGTTTGTTCTAGAGACATTTCTGGCGGGAAAGTTGTATTATATTTTCATAATCTTTCCTCAGTGAATGCATACAAGTGTCAGTTTGTCAGTCAGAAATTATTTGTCGCCAATATCAATCTTCTGTATTAGCAAACATGTCGGGCTGTCACATCATCACATATCACCGTAGCGGTGGCGTAACGGGCAGCGTGTCCGTCATCAGTGTTTGAGACTCAGGTTTGAGTCTTTGCAGCAGCAGTTATATATTCATGATGTTTTCAGTGGAAAAAACTCTGCTGCATTTTCATAACTGTGTAAAGTAAATTCATACAACCCAAAAATACCTGAATTTACAACCTTCAGTTTGTTATATGATGGAAATCAAATCTTCACAGCTAAGTATATGGTTGCTATGGTTGCTATGGCTGCTCTCACGCTAACACGCCACACCTGACATTTTTTCACGCCGGGGAGTGATACATCTCACCGGACAGACATTATTATATGATATACAGAAGAGAACAGCGACGTATATTTATCCCGCTGTCCCGGTGGGATACGGGAATCTTCCGCATCTCCAGACGCTCAGTTCCGCAGCATGCACTCCTAATTGTACTGGGGTGCAAATAACATTCATTGATATTTGCACCAAGACGGGTACAATTAGAACACGTTGCTATATATACCAGGGTACAAATAGCATCCACTTCTAATTGCACCAGGGGTGGAAATAGCCTTTGCCCAAACATTAATGGAATATAAGATGGCATATAAAGAGAAGAGCAAAGATAAGAACACTTTGGTGAATCCCAGAAATCAGTGAGTACGAACAAAATAAGAAGATGCATGTTACAGATCCTCTCCTCCTGTATTAGTTAAGATAAAAGTTAAGATAATATTAATTAGTTTGAGCTCTTCTTGTTTTATTTCTATCACTGAAAAAGAGGGATGGAAAACTGGCCAGAAAATCCTCTATGATTTGCTTTTTTCCTGCCACGAAAATGAAGAATATAAAATGACTTTTATGTGAGGCAGAAAAACTCAAACATTCAGCTGATTGTTGCTTCTTGGAGTTATTTTTTAATCTCATTTTTAATCTTTATTTTAAATCTTTGTTTTGCCTCTCAGTGGTGAAGCAGGAGCCGCCGCTGACCATCAAACAGGAAGACGCTGAGGTGAAAGAAGAGAAGCCGGAGCACCGCCCGCCCGCCTTCGATAACCGCGTCAGCACCATCACCACCATCGTCAAGTCAGAGTCCAGAGACGCCGACGCCCCGCCGAAAAACGCTGTGTCCGTCGTCATGGCAGCGGGAGCCGCCGTGGCCGCCGCCGCCGCCGCCGTCCCGAAACAGGAGCTGAACAAGGAAGAGGAGGCGGAGCGGGCGGTCGTCAGGAGCAACCAGCAGGCCAAGATACCGCTGAAGAAGAGGGAGCTGAAGCTGGCCGAGAGTTACCATAGCAACCACCTGAACAACAGCAACAACAGCAGCAGCATCATCGTGTGCAACCCGTCGGTGATCCAGACGAAAGACAGCCAGGTGAGAGAGGGGTTGTCGTTGGCGCCGCCCGGCGGTCCGACGTCGTCACAGCAGCAGCTCGCCGTCACCGCGCTGAGGCAGGAGCTGACCAACGGGAGGTCGGCGCTCCTCCTGCCGCACAAAGAGGGTCAGAACGGAGTCATAGGGGTCATAGGTCAAGTGGGCGTCGTGGGTCACGTCGGCGTCATCCGAAGCCCGTCGGAGCGCCACAGGACGACGCCCGGCGCCGAGCAGCAGCAAGAGCAGCAGAACGGGCCGAGTTTAGCAGAGCAGCACGGATCCAGAGCTGCTGCTGCGGAGGAAGAGCGGGAGGTGAGCCGGCAGTCGGTGCTGGTGAGGAAGAGTCCGACGGAAGGGGAGACGACCGCCGCCGTGTCCGTCACCATCTCCGCAGAGGAACCTAAGAGACACACAGCAGAGGAGATGGGTCCAAACACAACCAAGGAGCTGTTAGAGAAGGAGGCGAAAACTGGGTCCAGCAGTCCTCAACGAAAAGAGGATGAGGAGGAGGAGGAAGAGAGGAGAGGGGCGTCTGCGGTGGAAGAAGGAAGTAAAGACGACAACGAAAAGGATAAAAGCACTTTAGGAAAGGTGGAGGCAGAACCGGCGGGTGCTGTCCCTCCTCTAAAAGAAGCCCAACAGGAGCACCAGCGAGGAGAGGGGATCAACGGCGGGTTGGTAGCCCAGGTTCGGGTGAAGGACGTTGGGTTGCAGTCGGAGGAGAAGCAGGGTCCTCTGGAGGAAGCGTCGTCGGAGATCCAGAAAGAAGGAATCAGGTTGAAGATAAAGATCCCTCCTCATCGAAGGAACAAGAACAAGCTGAGGGGGAAAGGCGGCAGCGGCGGCGGGAAGGAGGAGGAGAAAGCGAGGGAGCAGGTGCAGGAGGAGGAGGAGGGGAGGTCGCTGAGGAGATCTGCGAGGATTTGCAGGTACGTTAAAAAAATACACGAAGATGTTAGAGAAGGGGGTCAAACTGAGTTTCATTCAAAGGGCCGCAAAAAAAGATGGAGGGAAGGAAGGACAGACTGAAGGAAGGAAGGAAGGAAGGAAAGAAGAAAGGGAGGAAGGACAGATGGAAGGGAGGAAGGATAGATGGAAGGAAGAAAGGGAGGAAGGACAGATGGAAGGAAGAAAGGGAGGAAAGATGGAAAGAAGGAAGGGAGGAAGGACAGATTGAAGGAAGGAAGGGAGGAAGGACAGACAAAAGGGAGGAAGGACATATGGAACGGAGGAAGGACAGATGGAACGGAGGAAGGAAAGATGGAAGGGAGGAAGGACAGATGGAAGGAAGAAAGGGAGGAAGGACAGATTGAAGGGAGGAAGGACAGATTGAAGGAAGGGAGGAAGGACAGACTGAAGGAATGAAGGGAGGAAGGACAGATTGAAGGAAGAAAGGGAGGAAGGACAGATTGAAGGAAGGAAGGACAGACTGAAGGGAGGAAGGTCAGAAGAAAGGGAGGAAAGATGGAAAGAAGGAAGGGAGGAAGGACAGATGGAAGGGAGGAAGGAAAGATGGAAGGGAGGAAGGACAGATGGAAGGAAGGAGAGATTGAAGGAAGAAAGGGAGGAAGGACAGACTGAATGAAGAAAGGGAGGAAGGACAGATTTAAGGGAGGAAGGAAAGATTGAAGGGAGGAAGGACAGACTGAAGGGAGGAAGGAAGGGAAAGATGGAAGAAAGTGAGGACGGAAGGAAGGAAGGAAGAAAGGGAGGAAGGACAGAATGAAGCAAGGAAGGGAGGAAGGACAGATTGAAGGAAGGAAGGGAGGAAGGACAGATTAAAGGAAGGAAGGGAAGAATGACAGATTGAAGGAAGGAAGGAAAAGAAGAAGGAAAGTGGGCCGTACTGGACCCCTCAGCGGGCCGGTTCTGGCCCCCGGGCCTCATGTTTGACCCCCCTGAGTTAGAGACTGTGTGCGTTTGTGTCTCCGATGTTTCTCACGTTGAGCTGATCTCCACCTTTTCTCCCTGAAGATCATCTGCTTTGCCAACCTGCAGGCCGAGCTCGAAGGCGGCTGAGGGCCAGAGGAAGAAACAGACAAAGAAACAGGCGCTGCCCTCCCGAACGAGGGGAGAGGAGGAAGAGGAGGAGGAGGAAGAGGAGGAGGAAGAAGAGGAGGAAGAGGATGAGGACGGGCAGAAGAAAAACAGGAAAGCAGAACCTGTTGGACAGCTCAGGAAACGAAGGGTAACCTCACTCCGAATGTATTTCCTTCCCTTCTTTCTTCCTCTCTCTTTTTCTTCCTTTCGTCTGTCCTTCCTCCCTTTCGTCTGTCCTTCCTCCATTTCTTCCTTCAATCTGTCCTTCCTCCCTTCAGTCTGTCCTTCCTCCCTTCCTCCCTTCAATCTGTCCTTCTTCCCTTCAATCTGTCCTTCCTCCCTTTCTTCCTTCCATCTGTCCTTTCTTCCTTCCATCTGTCCTTCCTTCCTTTAGTCTGTCCTTCCTCCCTTCCTTCCTTCACTCTGTCCTTCCTCCCTTCATTCCTTCAGTCTGTCCTTCATCCCTTACTCCCTTCAGTCTGTCCTTCCTCCCTTTCTTCCTTCCATCTGTCCATCCTCTTTTCCTTCCTTCAATCTGTCCTTCCTCCCTTCCTCTAGTCTGTCCTTCCTCCCTTCCTCTAGTCTGTCCTTCCTCCCTTCCTTCCTTTAGTCTGTCCTTTATCCCTTCCTCCCTTCCTTCCTTCAATCTGTCCTTCCTCCCTTCCTCCCTTCCTTCCTTCAGTCTGTCCTTCCTCCCTTTCGTCTGTCCATCCTCCCTTTCTCCCTTCAATCTGTCCTTCCTCCCTTCCTTCCTTCAGTCTGTCCTTACTCCCTTCAATCTGTCCTTCCTCCCTTCCTTCCTTTAATCTCTCCTTCCTTCATTTGTTTTTTAGGGTAAACGGAGGCATCGACGCCCCCGCTGGTCCAACATCCGCTCGAAGAGGCGCAAACTGAACGAGGGAGGGGAGTCTGAGCACAGAGGGAGGGAACGAGGAGAGGAGGAGAGCGAAGGAGGGAGCGACTCGGAGGAATCGTGTAAATCGGAGGAGATTCGCAGCGAGGACGCCTGCAGTCAGTGCGGTTTGCCGAACCATCCCGAACTGGTGAGACAAGTTTTTATTTATTTTATTAGAAACAGGGAGGAAGGGAGGAAGGACAGTTTCTCTGTAGTTAAATATTAAAGAGGAAATATTCTGCTGTCTGTTATTTTTATACTGTTAAACATTTTTAAGCTCTTAATGCAGAAAGAGTCAGTCATTTTTATTCAAAGGCCACAAACTGTTTGATCTGATGTGAGAAGGGTTAATAAAAAGATGGATGGAAGGAAGGAAGGAAATAAGAAGTGAAGGAAGGAAGGAAGGAAATAAGAAGTGAAGGAAGGACGGACAGAAGGAAAGAAGGAAGGGAAGATGGAGGAAAGGAAGGGAAGAAAGGAAGGTGACAGGAAGGAAAGATGGAAGGAAGGAAACAAGAAGGAAGGAAAGAAGAAGTGAAGGAAACAAGAAGGAAATAGGAAGGAAGGAAAGAAAAGAAGGAAGGAAGGAAAGAAATAGGAAGGAAGGAAGGAAATAGGAAAGAAGCAAGGAAGGAAGGAAATAAGAAGTGAAAGAAAGACAGACCGAAGGAAGGAAGGACAGATGGGAAAAAAAAGGGAAGAAGGAAGGAAGTAAATAAGAAGTGAAGGAAGTAAGTTTGATGTATTTATAATTCTTATAACAATTCTTCTTGTTGTGTCCTCAGATCCTGCTCTGTGACTCCTGTGACAGCGGCTTCCACACCGCCTGCCTGCGGCCGCCGCTCATGTTGATTCCTGACGGAGAATGGTTCTGTCCTCCCTGCCAACATGTAAGCTTTTTATATCAAACTGTAAAACTATTTATGTTTTAGTGGTAAAATTACACCAGAAACCTTCCACACTGCTCACCTGTTAACCTTCTTTAATATTTATTTAACATAAAAGAAGCTAAATGTCTCAAATGTTCCACGTTTCCTCTAAAATATAGTCAAAAACTGACAAAATCAGAACCTTGTGAACTCTGAACCATCAAATAATTAAAAATGTTTTATTAAATAACACTTTGCATATATGAGTTGGAAAGATGGAAGAAAGGGAGGAAGGACAGACTGAAGGAAGGAAGGACAGACTGAAGGAAGGAAGGGAGGACAGATTGAAGGGAGGAAGGACAGACTGAAGGAAGGAAGGGAGGAAGGACAGATTGAAGGGAGGAAGGACAGATTGAAGGAAGAAAGGGAGGAAGGACAGACTGAAGGAAGGAAGGGAGGAAGGACAGATTGAAGGGAGGAAGGACAGATTGAAGGAAGAAAGGGAGGAAAAGAAGGACAGATGGAGGGAAGAAAAGAAAGGAAGGAAGGAAGGGAGGAAGGACAGACTGAAGGAAGGAAGGGAGGAAAGACAGATTGAAGGGAGGAGGGACAGATTGAAGGAAAAAAGGGAGGAAGGACAGATTGAAGGAAGAAAGGGAGGAAGGACAGATTGAAGGAAGAAAGGGAGGAAGGACAGATTGAAGGAAGAAAGGGAGGAAGGACAGACTGAAGGGAGGAAGGACAGATTGAAGGGAGGAAGGACAGATTGAAGGAAGAAAGGGAGGAAGGAAGGGAGGAAGGACAGACTGAAGGAAGGAAGGGAGGAAGGACAGACTGAAGGAAGGAAGGGAGGAAGGACAGATTGAAGGAAGAAAGGGAGGAAGGACAGACTGAAGGAAGGAAGGGAGGAAGGACAGATTGAAGGGAGGAAGGACAGATTGAAGGAAGAAAGGGAGGAAGGACAGACTGAAGGGAGGAAGGACAGATTGAAGGGAGGAAGGACAGATTGAAGGAAGAAAGGGAGGAAAAGAAGGACAGATGGAGGGAAGAAAAGAAAGGAAGGAAGGAAGGGAGGAAGGACAGACTGAAGGAAGGAAGGGAGGAAAGACAGATTGAAGGGAGGAGGGACAGATTGAAGGAAAAAAGGGAGGAAGGACAGATTGAAGGAAGAAAGGGAGGAAGGACAGATTGAAGGAATAATGGGAGGAAGGACAGATTGAAGGAAGAAAGGGAGGAAGGACCGATTGAAGGGAGGAAGGACAGATGGGAGGAAGGACAGACTGAAGGAAGGAGGGGAGGAAGGACAGATTGAAGGAATAAAGGGAGGAAGGACAGATTGAAGGAAGAAAGGGAGGAAGGACAGACTGAAGGAAGGAAGGGAGGAAGGACAGACTGAAGGAAGGAAGGGAGGACAGATTGAAGGGAGGAAGGACATACTGAAGGAAGAAAGGGAGGAAGGACAGATTGAAGGAAGAAAGGGAGGAAGGAAAGATTGAAGGAAGAAAGGGAGGAAGGACAGATTGAAGGGAGGAAGGACAGATTGAAGGAAGAAAGGGAGGAAGGACAGACTGAAGGAAGGAAGGGAGGAAGGACAGACTGAAGGAAGGAAGGGAGGAAGGACAGACTGAAGGAAGGAAGGGAGGACAGATTGAAAGGAGGAAGGACAGACTGAAAGAAGGAAGGGAGGAAGGACAGATTGAAGGAAGAAAGGGAGGGAGGACAGACTGAAGGAAGGAAGGGAGGACAGACTGAAGGAAGAAAGGGAGGAAGGACATATTGAAGGAAGAAAGGGAAGATGGAAAGAAGAAAGAGAGGAAGGACAGACTGAAGGAAGGAAGGGAGGAAGGACAGACTGAAGGAAGGAAGGGAGGAAGGACAGACTGAAGGAAGGAAGGGAGGAAGGACAGACTGAAGGAAGGAAGGGAAGAAGGACAGACTGAAGGAAGGAAGGGAGGAAGGACAGACTGAAGGGAGAAAGGGAGGAAGGACAGGTTGAAGGAAGAAAGGAAGGAAGGACAGATTGAAGGAAGAAAGGGAGGAAGGACAGATTGAAGGGAGGAAGGACAGACTGAAGGGAGGAAGGACAGATTGAAGGAAGAAAGGGAGGAAGGACAGACTGAAGGAAGAAAGTGAGGAAGGACAGATTGAAGGAAGAAAGGGAGGAAGGACAGATTGAAGGGAGGAAGGACAGATTGAAGGGAGGAAGGACAGATTGAAGGGAGGAAGGACAGATTGAAGGAAGAAAGGGAGGAAGGACAGATTGAAGGAAGAAAGGGAGGAAGGACAGATTGAAGGAAGAATGGGAGGAAGGACAGATTGAAGGAAAAAAGGGAGGAAGGACAGACTAAAGGGAGGAAGGACAGATTGAAGGAAGAAAGAAAGGAGAAGGACAGATTGAAGGAAGAATGGGAGGAAGGACAGATTGAAGGAAAAAAGGGAGGAAGGACAGACTGAAGGGAGGAAGGACAGATTGAAGGGAGGAAGGACAGATTGAATGAAGAAAGGGAGGAAGGACAGATTGAAGGAAGGAAGGGAGGAAGGACAGACTGAAGGAAGGGAAGAAGGACAGACTGAAGGAAGGAAGGGAGGAAGGACAGACTGAAGGGAGAAAGGGAGGAAGGACAGGTTGAAGGAAGAAAGGAAGGAAGGACAGATTGAAGGAAGAAAGGGAGGAAGGACAGATTGAAGGAAGAAAGGGAGGAAGGACAGACTGAAGGGAGGAAGGACAGATTGAAGGAAGAAAGGGAGGAAGGACAGACTGAAGGAAGAAAGGGAGGAAGGACAGATTGAAGGAAGAAAGGGAGGAAGGACAGATTGAAGGGAGGAAGGACAGATTGAAGGAAGAAAGGGAGGAAGGACAGATTGAAGGAAAAAAGGGAGGAAGGACAGACTGAAGGGAGGAAGGGAGGAAGGACAGATTGAAGGAAAAAAGGGAGGACAGATTGAAGGGAGGAAGGACAGACTGAAGGAAGAAAGGGAGGATGGAAAGAAGAAAGAGAGGAAGGACAGACTGAAGGAAGGAAGGGAGGAAGGACAGATTGAAGGAAGAAAGGGAGGAAGGACAGATTGAAGGAAGA